>NC_080052.1:8213560-8243560 GCF_026212465.1 Amaranthus tricolor | reverse complement strand
ATGCCGTGTTGTGCCATGCATCTAGTCTATGGACTAATCATTAAATTGATTATTATTATTATTATTATTATTATTATTATTATTATTATTATTATTATTATTATTATTATTATTATTATTATTATATAATATATATGTATGGAGTATATACTTCTATAAGAAAGACATGATTAGATTGAGATCTTTATGTGGACAGATCTTAAAATAGTAGTAAGAATAAATGCACATCTCATTGTCAATTTTTATATATTTCTCTAATCATAGAATGCAACAATTTTCAATTCTTTATATTAGATGAGCTTGTCACAATCTGTTGACTTATCAACATGCCAATTATTTGAACAATAAAACAAAATTAGATAAAGTGATTTTATTTTTATAGAAAATTGGAAGAAATATGTGTATGAGATAAAAAAAATATAAGTGTGTAATAAAAATAAAAATAGCATGGAGCAAAGCCAAAATAGATTGAGCAAATTTTATAAGACTAACTAAAAATAAAAATAAAGCAAATTTCGTAGGACAGAGAAAATAGCACTCGAATAACTTTAAATTTACACTACTTTTTACTTTTATATGCTCCACTCACTTTAAACCTTTTTGAATATGATCCTATTATTTTTTTTTAATTCATTCACAGAAACTTATATTTTCTCTGAATTTCAATTTAAAACCTCTCATTTTTATCATTCACTTGTAATATGTTTTATCAAAGGCGATTGTGAGCCGATTCAGCCTGTTCAACGGAATAGGGTCCCAAATTTAGAAGGCCTCATATAAAAAAATGTTGATTAGGTAGCACAGTTGGTTAGAGTTTTAGACTATAAATCAGAGTAGCTGGGTTCGAAACCCAATCAGCACAATAGAAATGGGCGGCTCTCAATCTCCCACTAATCCCTTACTTTAAGCAGTTCACTTATATATATATGTGTGTACACATATATATACACACACATATATATATGTGTGTTTGTGGTCATATTAAATTTTTTTTGCATTGCACGAATATTTATACTAGTTATTGTAATTGTCCCACAAGTCACAAACTAATGATCCTCTAAAATTAAAGATTGTTAACACTTTTCCGTTTTAAATTAATTACTCGTTACATTATCATTATTGACACTATTTGTCTCGTTAGTAATCTTGTTCATCATCAGCGAGGAATATACATAACGGGATGAGATTCGTGGTTTTCATGTTCCTTAAAAGATTCAAATTGAAGGCATCTTCATTAAGGGGCTCCCCCATATTCTTTTTGACGATTTTAGATCCAGACTAAGTATTTGTAAACCTTCCACTTTGATTGCTAGGGTGTACTAGAATATAACATTCATATATTTAATGGAATATTATATTTGTATATTATTATGTAAATACTTCTATAATATATTGTACATATATTGTTGCTTAAAATAGCTCAAACCTTATATCTCTATAATGTTCTTATTCAATAAGTAAGAGCAAGGGAAATCATTCTAAAACCTCTAATAATTTGGAATATATTATATTCATGATGTAGTTTTGAAATCATACGATATTATAAAAGAACTAAAAAGTTAGACACGTCGATTTTATAGAGTTCTACTAAATGCAGCATTTTTACTGGTTAAAATATAAATGTCTGATGTTCAAGAGATTTTATTACATTAATTATGATTTTAAATATTAAAGGTAAGTTTTCAAAAAGATTTTAGTAGATCAAATCATACAATCATATAATCATTCAATCATACAATATTATAAAAGAATTGAAAAATCATCATACAATACTATGATATCATGCAACAATATAAAAGAACCGGAAGATCACACATAGAGATTTTAAAGAGTTTTGCCAAATGGAACATTTTTACAGGTTAAAATGTAATTGTGTAATATTCAAAAGATTTTAATACATTAATTATGATTTTAAGTATTAAAGGTAAGTTTTCAAGAAGATTTTGTTAGATCAAATCATACAATTATTCAATTATATAAAACTATAAAAGAATTGAAAAATCATGATACAATACTACAAAAGAACTAGAAAATGTGAGCGTGGGACATTCAAAATAGATTTTTTTTTAATTATGATTTTAATTATCAAACAATACTATAAAAGAACTAGAAAATATCAAATGACGATTTTATAGAGATTTGTCAAATAGAGCATTTTTATAGATTAAAATGTAATTGTGTGAAATTAAAAAACAATTATTAAATTAATTATGATTATAAGTATTTAAGGTAAAATTTCAAGCAGATTTTATTAGATCAAATCAACTAATTAAAGTATTTTTCAAAAAATTACAAAGTGATGGATATTTAATTGCAGCTAGAGCTGTTCAAAACAAACCCGACCCGAAATCGAAAATTATCCGACCCGAAAAATGTAAGTTTTTTAGGTTTACCGAACCGCAATTACCCGAACCGATACTTCACTCGAACCGTTTGATAACCGAAAAGGGAAAAATCGAACTTGAACTGCAACCGAATTTTATAGCCGACATATAAACCTTAACCGATGTTACCCGAACTGAACAATGATCGACCCGAGTCAAATCCGACCCGAATTATGCACGTAACCGAATGTAACCTGACTAAAACCGATTAAGATCGAACTGTTTTTAACCCGAACTGATACAAACCCGATCGATTATTAATCGAACTGTTTTTAACCCGAACTGATACAAACTTGAACCGATTGTAAATCGAACTGTTATAAATCCGAATCAAATTTTCACCTAATTTTAGCAAATTAAGTCCAACTTCAGTTTTCTAATAATACGAAAAAAGGAAGAACACAAGTTCTATACAGAAGAGATTGCATACAGAATATATATATATATATATATATATATATATGTATATATATATATATATATATATATATATATATATATATGTATATATATATATATAGATATATATATATATATATATATATATATATATATATATATATATATATATATATATATATATATATATATATATATATATATATATATATATATATATATATATATATATATATATATATATATATATATATATATATATATATATATATATATATATATATATATATATATATATATATATATATATATATATATATATATATATATATATATATATATATATATATATATATATATATATATATATATATATATATATATATATATATATATATATATATATATATATATATATATATATATATATATATATATATATATATATATAAACTAATTGAAATAAATTGATCTGCCTATTAGGGCTGGCAAAAGCTAATCCGACCTGCTAACCTGATTTGAAACCGACTCGAAATTAGCGGGTTTGGGTTTAGATTTTTGACCCAATTAATTAAATGGGTCAACCCGACCTGATCTGTTTATTAAATGGGTTATTTTCAGGTTGAATTTTTAAACCCGAAAAAAATCTGTTTAACCCATTTATTAAATTTAAGACGGATCAACATTTGCCAAATACTTCGTAAAACTAAGATAATACCAAATACCATGTATTGAGGGATTTGTCAGCTGAAGATGACTTTCAATAAGAAAGGAAGTTGTCCCACATCGACTAAGGGATTTGTCAGCTGAAGATGACTTTCAATAACAAAGGAAGTTGTTCCACATCGGCTATGAAAGATACTAATAAAAGAAAAATCCTTTAAATCACTTCCACAGATCTCATACCAACTTACGCAGCCACGTCGTGAGCACAAAGCGAACTATTCTTTCGCCTTTTACTAAAGAATACTGTGTGCTCGCTGCATTAAATGGCATACGTTTATTTTTGGAGGAAGCCTTTAATTAAGGTTAAATGGGTCAAATGACTTGAAATATATGAATTTAATGACCTAAAATAAAAAGTAGGTTAAATGGGTCATTAGCAGGTTGATCCAATCTGCTACAGATCAGGTCCGGGTTTTAATATTTGACCCATTAATTTAATGGGTCAGGTTCAGGTTAAGGGTTTATTGACCCATTTATATATGATCCAAACCTGAAAATGACCCAACCCGACCTGTTTGACACCCCTATCTGCTATATCTGATAAAACAATTGGTAATTATTTTTTATAAGTAAATGAGCATACATCAATTAAAAACCTGACTATTAACTTATTTCGATATTGACCCGATCAATAATTATCCGTAACCGATAACTACTCGAAAAATAAAGCTCGAACCCGATCTGTACCCGAAAAAACCGAACCAATTAGTAATCGATGACAACCCGAGACCGATTGACACTCGACACGAACTTCAACCGACACCGAACTGATGCTAACCCGATAGCTTGAATAACCGATCTCTAACCGAACCGTGACGAACCGACTCGACCCGAGTGTGACCCGTTGTAACACACAGCCAAAAAATAACTGATCCGAAATGCAACCGAACCGAATAACACCCGTCCGAAACCGACCCGATCAACCGAACGAACACCTCTAATTGCAGCTATTTTACAAGTAATCTTTTGGTTGTAAAATATAAACTATTTTATATAGCTAGCAATACATATAATTTATAATATAAACTATTTCATCTGTTTTAAAGAACTTTAACTTTATACATATTATTAATTTGTTGGAAAATGAAAAATGACATTTTCTAAGAACTCTGTTATATGTTTTAATTTTATTGATAATGATTGAATAATTGGATTATATGGATAGTAAGTTTGCAAGAATGTCAATCTCGACACAATGTTTTTACAAAATCGTTTATTTCACAAAAATAGCTACTTTTGAGCAAAATATATGATCAATAATTATTTATTCAAGCAAGCAATAATTATGTTGTTATAAAAACTTATCTCAACTAAATTTTACATAATTTTATTAATATTATAATTTGATAATTATATTATACAAATGCATCATATATATATATATATATATATATATATATATATATATATATATATATATATTTATTTATATATATATATATATATATATATATATATATATATTTATATATATATATATATATATATATATATATATATATATATATATATATATATTTCTATACCAACAAATTTCATGCATTGCACAAGTTTATATACTAGTATATCTTATTAACTCTTATAGAATATGTTTTTGTTTGATATTTACTTTTAAGTTTAATCTATTTAATATTTATAATTTTCTTTTAATTGCATCTTTGCTTTGGAAAAGTTTGATTTATTCGTTTCAGAAAAGATATTGTTAGTGCTAGCTTTACTTTTGTTCCTCCAATACATAAGTTGGTAATGATATTTTAAATTATCTCATCTAATGAAATAATGGATTTAAAGAATTTAATAAGAACTTAAAACCAACATAGCTTATCAACATATACTTTCTTTGTATTTTTTTTTTATTACAACAAAGATTCACCGTTCTATAAAAAATGGTGAGTCGATATTCAATCAATTACAAGTAAAAAATCTAAAGATGAGCAATATTTATGGAACTATATTTAATATAACATTATAATTCAAAAACCATAAACATACTGCTTAAATATACGATATTATTAAACAATGACGGATCTTTGTTGTAATCTACGTATTACTATATAAAGTTGTTATTGGGTTAAAGAAATAAACCCTAAATCACCTACCTCGGTTCAATAACTTCCTAATATAATTACTCAGTATTCACTATAACCTATCACTCACCCATCATACCCATAATTCCCACATTAATTCACCATCCAATTCTACTATTATAAATACATGTTGCATATATCATTTTGTACCCCCAGCTAAGTTTTCATCTTCCTATCGTTACTCCACAAAAATATTCGCCCTCCTACATACAATCTTCACTTAACCAAATATTCCTTCAATTGATCTGAACTTATACTACAATCCGTTAGTCTTGTATTCATTAATTATCGTATATTCATTACTTTCATATATTCATTACTTTCGGTTTCCCGATTTGACTTGAGCGTCGGAAGGGTTTTCCGGGAAATCACCCCGGGCAAAGCTAACGTTGTATTGTAGAATTTGCAGTCTCATTAGCGGAAGGATCATTAGCACTTTCAGCATACTAACAGTTGTCCCCGATGACACCTTACATTCAGGTATTTTAAGTGTCTTTTGCACATCCTCATTTCATAACCGAAACAAAAGTTCTTTAAGAGTATGGTTTTTATACAAGAAAGTGAGGTATTAATAATTTTTAATTCAGATAATATTTTTAACCCTCTTTATCTACAAAAAAATTGCATCCTCCCACACTTAAAAATGTTATTATCCATGCTTATATGTGAGGCTAAAATAATGCTATTGTCCATGCTTATAAGCGTGGGGCAATTATCATCTCATAAAATCTTTCATACCCTCAACCTAATAAAAAGAAAACTTTTTAAATTTTATATACAAATAACAATAAATCATTAATATTGAAATATAATCAACGAATTTTATATGAGACCGTCTTACTATAAAACAAGTTCATTTAATTAATTTATTTCTCTAATCAATTATTTAAAGATTACAAGTGATCATATTAAAACTTTAAATATATATCGGATCAACCAATAAAAATGATGACACCAACAAACAGTGTCATTTGTGTACCTTTAACTCCAATCATTATCGAAACGACGGAGTTGTGGTAGTCAATTCCATGATTTTTGTTGTTCAGTTCAAAAAAAGTACAATGAAAAGTCTAGAAAATTAACACGTAGTTCATCAACTAGAGAAATGCACTTTTATCTAGAGTTATCTCGAGTATGTTTGGCTTTTTTACGACAAGATGAAATTGACAAAGGTTAAAAATCAAGTCCAAATTCCATCGCTTTAGAGTAGGTGGTTACTAGAGCAAATACGATAATATTCTAAACAATTATTAATTTCATGCGTTATGATATATTTTTATTATTTTAGAATTCTAAAAAACTATCTCTAAACCATTAATGAAAAAAAAAATCATCACTATTTACTTTTTATCATTTATATGTTTATAATTATTTTGCGTTAAATATTGCAATATGAATTATAAAATTTGACACAAATTATTATTATTATTATTATTATTATTATTATTATTATTATTATTATTATTATTGTTATTATTATTATTATAATTATTATTATAAAATTGTATTTCGTTTCATAGAAAGAAACTTTATAAGAAGTTGGTGGCGAGTCGTGCAATGTATTACTCCTATTATCTAATACTAGTATATAAGCTCGTGCAGTGTACGAAATTTGTTACTATGGAAATATTTAAAAATATAATTTTTTAAAGAAAGATATAATTTCATATTATAGTTATCAAATTATAATATTAATAAAATCAAGTAATAATTGAGATAAGTTTTTATCACAACATAATTTCGCTTATTTGAATAAATAATTGTTGATTATGTATTTTGCCCAAAATTAGTAATTTTGTGAAATAAACAATTTTGTTAAAAAAATTGTGTCAAAATTAACATACTTGCAGACTTATTGTCGATATAATCTAATAATACACTCATTCTGAATAAACTTAAAAGTCATGATAGATGTCTTAGAATATGTCATAATATGTTAAATGATAAAATTCTTTCAAATAAGATATGCATTGCTAGCTAGCTATATGACACAATCATAATTTACCTGTAAAAATCCTTACCTGTAGAAAGGCTCCATTAGACAAACGCTCTATAAAAATAGTCATGTGTAATTTTTCAGTTATTTTATTTTATTATATGATATGATATGATCATTTGTTATTTTCTAAAAAAAAATAATATGTTTAATGTTGAAATTCTTTAAATTAGATAAAATAATTTATATTATAAAAGATATGCATTGCCACCTAGCTATATGACAAAATCATAATTAACCTCTAAAATGCTTCATTTGGGAAAACTCTATAAAATCGTTATGTAAATCGTTATGCGGAATTGTCCAGTTCTTTTATAATTGTATGATTGCACCTGTTTTTTTTATAGTATTGTATGATATGATATGATATGATTTGAAAACTTACCTTTAATACTTAAAATCATAATTAATGCAATAAAATCTTATAAATATCTCAAAATCACATTTTAACCCGTAAAAATGCTCTATTTGGCAAAACTCATAAAATCGCCATGTGGAAATTTACAGTTATTTTATAGTATTGCATTTTGTTTTATAGTATTGTATTGTATGATTCCCGCCTATTCATGTTAATTAACAGTCCCATTAGACTGAGCATATTTATCAATGCAATAATTCTATCGTTAATAACTCTAAATATGCATAATTAAAAAATATAAAAAGTTAATATTAATGATATTTGCATTGAATTGAATAAAACAAATAAGATCTCAGTTAACTATGTTATAACTTGAAATATAAATTAAGAATAAAATATAAGTTAATTGTGATTAATGAAAAATAAAGGAGAGGGAACACTAGTAACTTTTAACTTTAATTTGCTTAACTTATCACAAAAGTGGTACTCCCTCCGTTCCTATTTGTTCTTCCTATTTGGGTATTTCACAAAGATTAAGAAAAAGAGAATCTTTGGTGGTAGTGGGTATTATTTTAATTATATAATAGTGGGAAGTAATGATTGTATTGGAAGTATGAGGTTTTAGTGGGTATTATTTTAATTAAATAGTAGTGTGAAGTAATGATTGTATTGAAAGTATGAGAGAGAAAATAATTATAAATAAAAGAAAATGGGTACATTAAAAGAAAAGGGGGATTTTAAGGGGTAAAAGTGAGATAAAAACTTTCTAAAAATAGAAAGTATTCTAAAGTGGAAGAACTTTTGAAACTACCCGTTATAGTAATGTGGAAGATCAAAAAGGAACGGAGGGAGTATCATTTTTCAATTAAACTGCTTTCCAATATTCTCTCTATCATCCAAATTGATATTCCATTGATATTAATTTTTTAAATAAGTTTTTATGTTGAGATGTGAAAAAATAAGTTTTTTTATAGTACGCCTCTTTCTTTTTCTATACACAATATTGGGCCAGCCACTGATATTCCATTGATATTAATTGTGATTAGTCGTTTTAAGGTTATAAGTAATTACTCTAAGATTATAAAAAGTAATTATACTAAAATTATAAGTGATCTATATAAGTAATCATTTTAAGACAAAAAATATATATAGGGCCAGTCCAATAGAGACGGTCTCACAATGAGACTGACTTATTTAAGAATTAGTAAAATAAAAATGAACTAAAATGAATTTTATGAAAAAAATAAGATAATTAAAGTAGTACAAACATGACATTTAACTTGTAAAAAAAACTTTTCACTAAAATTACAATAAATATTTATTATCACTACCACCATTGAAGTGAAACCCGAAAGTAAATAATGATAATATCTTGAAAAATATAAATAATACAGTCCTGTTTGAAGGAAATTTTTGTTCATATTAGCATTACTTTTTGACAAGATTTTGATAAAATTTAAGAAACTGGCCAAAGGAAATTAAATAAAAAGGAGAAAATATAACTTTGTTATAAGTCTAAAGGAGGTTTATTATTACAACTAATTAATAGTCGTAAAAGTTAGTGGACAAGATTATAAAATCACATATCATCTAACAAGTAAAATGTGGGTGATAATGAACACTTCAAAACTCACCCTTCATAAAATTATAGTTTTACCATAAGGGTTACAAATCTATTAGAAATGAATATTAAATTACATGTCCCTTAACTAATAACTAATGGTAAGATGAAATGCTCAATTATAAAGAATTAGGATAGAAACCCGTGCAATGTACGAATTTTTTAGTGCATTAATATTTTAATAAAATTTTAGATTGCAAATCATACTTTACATTTTTCTTAAAATTTAAAATTACTATTATGGTAGTCTAACAATGTGAATGACTGATTTTAATGATCAATTAATTTAATTTTATGTCATTTTAGTTTTAAATAACACTTGATGGAAAAAGAAGCTATTATATACTTCAAGTAATTTCCTAAATTGCTGTATAATTTTATACACAGTGTAATTTTGCAGTATAATTTTCTAAATAGTGTAATTCCAATTACACGGGAATAAATGTAATTTATTCTGTAGTATAATTTTCTACGAGGTGTAATTTTAGAATTTTATCAGACAAATATAATGTTCTACACAATATATTAATATTTTCCATTATAATTTTTTAAATTGTGCATTTATATACAACTGTGTAATTGGAATAATTGTGATTTATTGCATCAATTTAATGTATGAGTTTTTCCGAAAATATACATTTATAAATATGATAAGTGTAAAAAATGCAAATCAGTCAAATTTCATTAATACTATTCAATGAATAAAAGACAAATGACATGCTCACAATTAAACTTTCCTTTTGCTATTATACAGTAAAATTAATATAATGTATGATACCACGATAAAATTAAGAAATCCTTTTGAACAAACTAACATATACTTTCTCCGGCCAATTGGACTTGCAACATTTTTTTATTTTGGTCCATCCCATTTAATTTGCATTATTTTTTTTGGATAACGATTCTTTACTTTATTTTAATCTCACCCACACATTTTAAATCTCTTTTAATTTTATCCATATAATTTATTCTCTTTATTTATTTATTATCACTTTTTTAAAAATAACTCAATTTCTATTTAATTCAAATAAATACGGCAGAGGGATTAGATGATTAAGCACTTCAATATCTCTGTCATTGGATCCTTACTACATAAAATCTGTATTGTTTCCAAATAAACGATTCTGGATTAGGCTAGGACCTGGATCCGACGTGTAACCTTCTTGAACCATGAAAGTAAAACACACAATCAATTTCCACCGTTAGATCATCACCATCCAACAAGTCAATGAAATCAACTGCATGATTGGGTACAACCCATTAAGATCTAGACTTTAAAGCATAGAAACATTTCCCAAATCATTAAAAAAAAAAACTAAAAAAAATGATGTCAAAAACTTTGCAGGGCAATATACCAATCAAAAGCACTATAAATTCTTCCAATCTCCCTCTGTTTTTTCATACAAACAAGAATAATATTGTTAACAATTCTTACCCTTTTTTTTGTTTCAATCTTAAACCCAAATATTTACCACTCTGTTTCAATCTTTTTCCTAGATTAACTAGACAATACTCAAATTCTTTTACCTCTAATTGGTTTAGATCTTCTAGAAAACTATCCAATTTTCAAGCATTCTCTGTAAATTCATTCAAGGTAAGTGGGTTTTCTTGAAAGTTTCAATCTTTAATTGTTTTTTTAAAGTTTTAATGTAGTTGATTTATTTTGTTTGATGTAAAGCTTTGTTCTTTTTGTTGTGGGAAAGATGGGTTTTTGTTAATTAAAGATATGATTTTGAGGGTTGTGTTTTTGAGCTAATTTTCATGCTTAACTAATCTTTAACTTATTCTAAAATATAATAAAGGGTTGTTCTAATCTTGATGGTATTTAATAATTATGAGCTAAATAATCAACTTTAAAAACCATAATCAAAAAAAACAAAAAGGATTAACTCAATTTACTCAATGGATTATGGAGTAAAAGAAGTAATTTGGAAAGTATTCCTAAAATATGCATTTAATCTTATCCTAACACATTAAAGCTTGATTAATTTGATTAATGTTGTGACCTCTTAAAATATGATTGATGACAAACTCTCCAAATTACAAAGATTTTTGCAATAAATCATAAAGCTTGTAATTATGGGCTATGAACCCTTTACATTTCTTTAGATTATTAAGCCATAATATCATAAGGTATTAGCTATTGATCATAAACTTTTTGTTTTTTTCATAAAAATGGGGCATGAATTTATGAATTTAACTACTTTTCATAGAAACTTAATTGTTTTTAAGAACAATCACTAGAATTGATCTATTGATTTATATACCGGACCCTTATCTTTTTCTGTGAAAAATTTAATTTTAAAAATCTCACCTTTGGGCTCACATTTTGATTATTTTTAAAAAATCTAACCTTTGCGGTGCATTTATTTTAAAGATCCAAATTACCTATAACCGACTAAACAAGTAAGTTTTCCAATTTTCTTTCATTTTCTAATTTTTAAAACTCAAAAACAAAGGAACAATTCCATCCCATCTTAGTGCCTTCCACCATCCCTTCCAACCTCTCCAACCTCCACCATTATTATGCCCAAAAGAACTTCCCCTCCCCTTACTACCTACCCTTTTCCACCACCATCACTCTATATATGCCCTATTCAACAACCCTAACCAGCCCTTCTCCCTCCACCCCTACTACTCTATTAGACTAGCATTATATAAAGAGTTAGTTTGTACTCTAATTGAGGCATCCTATTTTTTTAATTATGTTCTTCTCTCCAAAATTACAATCAAAATATATGCAATTAGAATCATAACAATGGAAGAGTGAATGGTTGTTTTTTCCTTTTACAAGTTCAGAGGAAATTTTGGAGAAGAGATTTTAAATTTTGGGGAAGAAGAGATTTAATATTTTTTTTGTTGCAATTGTTAAATGAGAGAAGAAGTAATTGATTTAATTTATGTTGGTTGATTGACGGTGGTGGTGTATTTGCGGTTGTTCGTGTGGTGATGGGAGAACGACTATGTGGTGGTTGATGGTGGTGGGCTATTTACCCCTCTTTCCTATTTGATTTAATTTGTGGGTTGTAATTTCAAGGGTTGGATGGAGGTTTGATAGTGGTGGGTTATTTACCCCTTATATGGTGTGAGTGTTTCAGGGGACGGGGTAGTGGTGGTAGAGGGTTATGGGTTTTCCATGGAGGAGGTGGGTTACGAGTTGCTTCAAGAGAGGAGGTGGGTTATGGGTTATTCAGGAAGATGGGATGGTGGTGGATTGGTGTTGGTGGGAATCCAACATGGTGGGAGTATGGTGGTAGTGTTGAATAGAGATGATAGGAGAGATGGAGTGATGGCAATTGGGGTGGGGAGTGGGCAAGATGGTGGTGGCAGTTGCGGTGGAGAGTGGGCAAGATAGTGCTAGTAGTTGGAGTGTAGAGTAGAGGCAGAGCGGTGGTAGTTGTGGTTTTTTAAAATGAAAATATAATAGCCAATCATTTTATGACATGTGTCATAATTGTTTTTTTAAAAAAAGTAAACCTGCTATCCCAGGTTAATGCAACCTGAAAGTATTTTAAAAAAAAATTGGGGGCAAAGATTGGATTTTTAAAAAATAATCGAAAGTAGGATTTTAAAAAGATAACTACTTAAGAGGTGGAATTTTTAAAATTAAATTTTCTTTTTTTTTAAGTGACCCTTATCTTTTGAAATTAAGACTTTCTTATTATTGTTGTTGCATTAAAATTTAGTAGCTAGAATTTTTGGGCAAATTACATCATTTACATTCGACATAATCAATTGCTTTGATTTGTGAATTTTACTACTTTGAATAGAAATTTAATTGCTTTATGTGAACGATCCCTAGAATTGATCTATTGATTCTTTTATCTAACCCTTGTCTTTTGGAATTAAGATTTTGTCATTATTGTTGTTGATAGAAATTTATAGTTAAATTTGTTGGGCAAATTACATCATTAACATTTAGATTATTTGAGGTATATTTGATTTGATGTTCTGATTTTGGCAGAGGAGTGAAGGCTTAAAACAAGAAAAAGAAATGACAGTAACACCAGCAGTTAGAATTGTAGACCGGAAAGTAATTGTTAAAGACCGAACAATACTGACCGGAGTACCGGATAATGTGATAGCAACATCAGGTTCATCATCCGGTCCGGTTGAGGGAGTTTTTATAGGGGCTGATTTTGATCAACCGAGCAGCCGCCATGTGGTGTCATTAGGCACTCTTAGAGATGTTCGGTTCATGGCATGTTTCAGATTCAAGTTATGGTGGATGGCCCAAAAGATGGGTGACAAAGGTGGTGATATCCCTTTGGAAACTCAATTTTTATTGGTGGAGACTAAGGAAGGGTCCCACATCGAATCGGATGATGGAGATGAAGCCAATCAGATCATCTATGCTGTTTTCCTCCCTTTGATTGAGGGTTCATTTAGAGCATGTTTACAAGGGAACACACAAGATGAGTTAGAGCTTTGTTTAGAAAGTGGGGATGATGATATTAAAGGCTCCTCTTTTACTCATTCTCTGTTTGTGAGTGCAGGAAATGATCCCTATGCCACTATCTTTGAAGCAATCAGGGCTGTCAAATCTCATCTAAAGACGTTCAGGCAACGTCATGAGAAGAAGTTACCGGGGATTATAGACTATTTTGGGTGGTGTACATGGGATGCTTTTTACAAAGACGTTACCCAAGAAGGTGTTGAGGCTGGTTTAGCTAGCCTGTCAGTTGGTGGGACCCCACCTCGGTTTGTGATCATCGACGATGGTTGGCAGTCCGTTGGGGTGGACTCACAAAAGGAATTTACATCACAGGATAATAAGGATAATTCGGAAGAGGAATGTGTGCCTAGATTAACCGGAATTAAGGAGAATGAGAAATTTCAAAAGAAGGATGATCCTAGTGTTGGTATTAGAAATATAGTAAGTATAGCCAAAGAAAAATATGGGTTGAAATACGTGTACGTATGGCACGCAATCACGGGTTATTGGGGTGGGGTACGTCCGGGGGTTAAGGAGATGGAGGAATATGAGTCACTAATGAAGTATCCCAATGTGTCTAAGGGAGTTGTGGAAAATGAGCCAGTGTGGAAGAGTGATCCTATGAAGGTGCAAGGGTTAGGGCTAGTGAATCCTAGGAGTGTGTACAAGTTTTACAATGACTTGCATAGTTACTTGGCTTCTAATGGGATTGATGGAGTTAAGGTCGACGTGCAATGCATCTTGGAGACCTTAGGCGCAGGCCTTGGTGGTCGGGTTGAACTCACTAGGCAATACCACCAAGCTCTCGATGCTTCCGTTGCTAGGAATTTTCCCGACAATGGTTGCATCGCGTGCATGAGTCACAATACTGACGCGTTATATTGGTAAGTTTCTTCTATACCCAATAGTTGTTTGGTTTTTCAAGTGGTTTTGTTTTCGAGTTTTGAGTTTGTTTAAGGGTTTATCAGCTTATGTACATATGTTGGTTTTGTGTTTGTTTCATACAAACAGCTCGAAACAAGCGGCGATTGTAAGAGCATCAGATGATTTCTACCCGCGAGACCCCGTGTCACACACCATCCACATTGCAGCAGTGGCTTATAACAGTGTTTTTTTAGGGGAATTTATGCAACCTGATTGGGATATGTTCCATTCAGACCACCCTGCTGGTGAATACCATGGTTCAGCAAGAGCTATCAGTGGTGGACCAATCTATGTTAGGTACTTACATTGTAGTACAAGTTTTACTTTCTTAGTTGTAAAAGGGATCAGAAACAACCTCTTTGTTATCACTAACAATGGTAAGGTTGCATATATCCAACCTTACCAAAAAAAAAAAACTACACCTAGGTGTGAGCCTCGTAATGACATTGGACTACGGCCCGTTTGGTAATCGGTACTAAATGGTTGGAATGAGAATGGTCTGTTGCGTAATTTTTCATGATATTTAACATTTAATTCCCTTGGTGATGGAAGTTTAATCATAAAAAAGTTTTTTATTCGCAATTTTCCATCACTACCTAATACCACATGTCAAATGGTAATGCAATATTGTAGTTGTAAACCTTATTGAGTTTATAGTTTGAATACTAAATAATTGTTCTTTCATTTGTCTATTTGTATATTTGTAAAACAGTGATGCACCTGGAAAGCACAACTTTGATCTTCTTAGGAAGCTTGTTTTGCCTGATGGATCTGTTCTTCGGGCTCGTTTGCCTGGTAGACCTACCCGCGATTGCTTGTTTAATGATCCAGCTCGAGATGGTGTTAGGTAAGGCTACTTTGGTGATATTGATTCTTAACTTGGAAATATTTCTATCATAATTTCAAACATTTGATGTTTTGTGAAAATGCAGCTTATTGAAAATCTGGAACATGAACAAATATACTGGTGTACTGGGAGTATACAACTGTCAAGGTGCAGCATGGAGTAGCACCGAGCGTAAAAACACCTTCCACCCTACCCGGACAGAAGCTATTACGGGTGTAGTTTGTGGGCGAGACATTCACCTCATCACTGAGGCTGCAGTGGACCCCAGCGACTGGACCGGGGACTGCATTGCTTACCGATACATGACTGGTGAGGTTATCAGCTTGCCATACAATGTAGCTTTGCCCGTGTCACTGAAGGTCTTAGAATTCGACATATTCACTATAACACCCGTCAAGGTCCTAGCCCCTGAATTTAGGTTTGCCCCATTCGGGCTAATCAAAATGTTTAATGCCGGAGGGGCCATCGATGGGCTAACATACCAAGTCAGGAGTGGATCAGCAGGTCATGATGAAATAGTAGGGAAGGCCCAAATGCAGGTGAAGGGATGTGGTGTGTTTGGAGCTTACTCTTCAACAAGGCCTAAGAGATGCCGAGTTGGGTCTGAGGATGTCGGGTTTGAGTATGATTCTGGGTCGGGTTTGCTCACATTAAGGTTAGATCAAATGCCGGATGAAATTACGAAAGTTCATACGATTGAGGTTGATTTGTGACTTTGCGCGTAGTTTGTATTGTGTTGGAGTATTGTTACCATGATGTTACACTATATTATCCCTAAAGCTCCTCATGGTGCACAACACTTAGGGATCCATTCTTAATGAGTAAAAGGCCTTGATGTAAACAATGTAGTCACTTGAAATTACTTTATGATCAATACTTTTGTTAAATTCTCGTTAGACAAGATTCGTTCTTACATCATGAATATCACTCATTATAATTTATCTGAATTATTTTTTACTCCCTCTTATTCAAGCTATTAGTTCGATTTGACTTTTGAAACTATTCATCTCATTGATATCATCTTTTTACAATTTTTAATTCTGCACAATTAGAGATATTAATGATAGAATTACTACATTGACAAATAGTGTGTTAATTTGATCATTTATATATAGAACTACGCACATCTAAACATTATTGAAATTAGCAACTATATATAAAATAAGTTTGATCAATAAATAGTGTCAAAAAAATGTTATGTAGCGAGTATTTCAGAATGGAGGAAGTAGATGGCAAATATAATTAATTTAAGGGAACCAAGGGAGTAAGATTCTACCGGCAATCATAAAAAGAAGCTAGGCTCCAAAATAAGACTTTTCAACAAAGTTAGTCAAAAATCAAGCTTCGATCAAACTTTAATCCCAAAATAAGCGTCCTAGGCTCCAAAGTTAGGTTTGGTATATATTCGTTGTTACTAACAACGAACAAAGAAAACTGGTTAAAAAAATAGTCAAGCCTGTGCTCGCTGTTAGTAACAGCGAACAAAAGCAAACCTAATCAAAGTAGGTCAAACCTTTGTTCTCTGTTACTAACAGCGAACAAAAGCTTGACCTGTTTTGACCAGATTTGCTTTTGTTCTCTGTTAGTAATAGTGAACAATAGTTTGACTTTTGTTGACTTTTTTTCTATGCTTTGAACTAGCAGTTGTAAAATTGAAAAATAGCCGTTATGAAGTTAAAGATAGTCATTGTTATTTTGTTCTATAAATAACTCTATCATTTTCCTACTTTATTGTATCCAAACTCCATCATTCTTGTTCTAACTAATCGGTTTTGAAGGTAATATGAGGTATTATGTTAGTATTATTCTCAATTTATAGATATTAATATTATTTTTGAATATTTAATTATGTTACTATATCATATTTGTTCCGCAGATGTCAAAGAAGCATTCTATTGAAGAGCTTTGTGATTGTGGTTATGAACTTGGAAAAATTACAGATTGGTGCGACATCGAACTTGGCCGTGATTTTGTTGCTTGTCCATTCTACTTGGAAGAAGGATTCGGTTGCACGTACTTTAGGTGCATTGCTCTGGAGGGTACCAAATGACAGAGAGACTTAATAATATATCTCGAAAAAGAAGAACAAGAGCTTAAAGATGAGGTATTTAATCTCAAGAGACGAATAGATCGAGGTGTTCATTCGGGTGATCGGGTCGGTTTCGGACGGGTATCATTCGATTCGATTGTATTTCGGATCGGTTATATTACGAATGCGTGTTGCGACGGGTCACACTCGGGTCGGGTTGGTTAGTCACGGTTCGGTTGAAGATCGGTTATTCGAACTATCGGGTTTGCATCAGTTCGGTGTCGGTTGAAGTTCGTGTCGGGTTTCAATCGGTCTCGGGTTGTCATCGGTTAATAATTGGTTCGGTTTTACCGGGTACAGATCGGGTTCGGGTATTTTTCAAGTAGAATTCGGCTACGAATTGGGAATTACTAATTGCTATTGATCGAGTTAGTATCAGATTAAGTTATTAGTCATTTTTTAATTGATGATAAGGTTCATTTACTTAAAGCAAAATAGTGAAAATGCAAATCAATTAGTGATCATTATTACATTGTTACTTTTACTTGTTTGACCAGAAATTAAAATTATAAAGTTCTTTCAATTTTCATCTAATTCGATTAAAAGTATTTAAATAAACATTGACCATTGATTATTAACTCTAAATATATGAAACCATGTATTTATAAAATTATTTTATTAAAATAACTAATAAGATGATTGAATATGAGTCGATCATACTTCTATGTAAAAAATTGGTTCAGGTTTAGAATAGTTCGATCTAAACTTCGTTCATGTTAAGTCGGTTTCAGCCGGATCAAGTTCGATCTCGAGCATGATTCGGTTCGAATATAACTCGGGTCGGTTATTATTAGGTTCGGGTAATCTCGGTTTACGTTTATGTGTCAATTTAAAAAATCGGTTACAGCTCTGGTTCAGTTTTTCCATTTTCGTTTGTCAACCGGTTCGGGTATAGCTTCGGGTCGGGTAATGTCGGTTCGATAAACCTAAAAAAGAACACATTTTTCGGTCGGTTTACTTTCGGTTTCAGATTGGATTTTCGGGTCGGGTCACTTTTGAACAGGTCTACGAATAGATGATATAGTACATAAGAAAGAAGAGACTGAAAGGATTATGAGAAAGTTTAAGAAGCAATCTTAGTTAGCGGTGGTTTAACTTATCGAATAAACTATGCAATTTGATATGGATTGGTTGAATATGAATAAAATTGTGTTGAATATTTGGCAGCATTTCCCCTATTTGAATATGATTTTTTGTTTTCTTTTGATTGATAGCATACTTAATTCATGGCGGAATGATTCATCGCCGAAAATTCTGAGTAATTAACATCATTTCATTCATATTAAACATGTGATGACAGGATAAACATATATACATCTACATATATATTCAAACTATACACAAATGTTCAAATGTTATAAAATATTCAATATGTGCAAATGTTCAATATATACAAAATGTTACTAATGTTCAATATATACAAACAGTATACTAATACTAATCCTCCTCCTGTACCCTCTCTAACTGTGACGGTCTACGCTACCTTCTACGATAGTAAAAGGCGTTTGTATGATGCTCGGGTAGGGAGATGATTGGTACTGGGATGATCCAACACCTCGTGATGATCCCGTACCTTGTGAGGACCCGACACCATAGTCGAAGTAGATCTAACTGATAGCGATAGAAGCCCACACCAAATCCTGTGTGAGTCTTTCTACGTTTATCATCATTTGAAACTTGAATTTGAAGTTGATTAGGTTCATTAGAAGGAGAAGAAGGCGATGGCAAAACGGGATTTGGGTTTCTTGGGTAGAGAAAGGCGTAGGAGAAGGAGTAGATGAAGTTACATTCAAGGCTACATTTGTTTCCACAACATTGACATCTTGATTTCCTAAGGGGACCTCTTCTACGTATAACTTCAAAGAGGGAATAGAAGTAGACTTTCAAAACTCCCACATAGCATCTATAGCCTCATCATCCTCAACCGGAAAAGCTAACAATTGTCCACTCATATCGTATTTAAAACTAATATTAACAGTACTTCTTGTAGTGTCAATCTCAATCTTAGAACATATTAGAAGTTTAAATTCATCAAATCCAAGTTTAAGTTGCATGCAAACAGTTTACGTCTTCCCCCAACATACTTAACATTGCTACTATTGATCGAATTGAACTATTCGAAAAACATACTATAGTCACACGAAATGAAGCCATTTCTAAAAGAATACGTACAAAATCAACATCACCATCAAGTTCATGAGAAAGCAACTAGATTGTTCAACAAAAATTCACAACTACAGTTCACAACATTCACAACTATATTTAACAACAAAATACATTCATTCATTTACTACATAAAATACATATATAATTTACAAGATTGTCAAGAACATGACAACATACAAAGAAACTTTACATTCAAACATTTTATACGTAAATACATGAATAAACAACCACATTATTAAGATCATGACAAAATACAACTACATTTGACATATATATATAGAGTTGAAGTATAAATGACAACTAAACTTTACCATCACCAAACATACTTTAAAAAAACAAAAATAATTAAAATATTTATAATTAAAAGGTACCTTGTTAAGATCACCTAAGAGTAGTAATTTATAAGTTTATAAACTTGCATTATGTAGAATAAGAAGAATTAGATTCAAGACCTAAATTTCGAAATTAGAATCAAAAAACAAAAAAAAATTACCTAAACACAATGTTGAAGCTGACAGATCTAATAAGTTGTAAAAACGTGAAAAATGATGAGATCAAATCAAAAAATGAAGTTGCTTTAATGGTGAAAACAAGAGGGAGATTTTTATGAATTTAGAGCTTAGGGTTTGAAGTTTGGGCGAAATGAGGAAAGAGTGTTCTTGTATTTATGGCCGTGTTAGTTCGTTGTTATTAACGGTGAATAGAGACTTTGGTCAAAAACAGTCAACATCTTGATTCGCTGTTAGTAAAGCGAACACATATGTTGACTTTTTGACCAATGTCTCTGTTTACTATTACTAACAACAAACAAACACTTACCTTAAAATTCAGCACATAAATGGTTCGCTAATTGTAACGAGTACATCCAGACCTAGCTTTGGAGGCAAGCACGCTTATTTTGAAATTAAAGTTTATCCAAAGCTTGATTTTTGACTTTTTTTAGTTAAATGGTCTTAGTTTTTTCAAATTTTCATAACTGCACAAGTACAGAAATGAGCAAATCCATATTCTGTAAAAACCGGGTACAAACAAAATTTATGTTACTCTGTACTGTACACAATAACTGCTCAAAATTGGACTCTGTTGAGTTCACCTGTAAAAAATTCCTACTTCCCAGAAGTGTAAATTATTCAGTATTCCCAGTCATCATCTAATTGATTCTCCAGATCTTTGGCGTATTCGTCATCATCGAGCTCCTCATCTTCAGGCAATGGCTGCTGCTCAGCTGGTGCACATGGAGCATTCCGATTAACTATTGGCGATTCGTCACCCATGAGAAGGTCCATAAAAGCAATTTGCTGCCGTTCATCATCACTTTGCTGTTGTTCGGCAGCAGAGAGTAGTATCGGTTGCTCGTCGTGAATCTCTTTCCTCTCGGGATGAGATGCAACAACATGCTGGTCTGTTCCAGTAAGCTGAGAGAACATTGCCTTTTGGTTACCCCACTCCTCAGTTATCTTTTGCACTTCATCTCCTACTGTCGGCCTATCATCAGCTATATGCTCTATGTTTCTGACATCAACTACCTGGCTAGCCTCTTTATAAGAAACAAAAAATAAATTTGTAAATCAGCAATTATATCAAGAACCGTAAAAGACAAACAAAGAGTGTAAAACATCCAAGACACAAAGAAGTGAAAAAACAATAACAATTTAAGATAATAAAACAGAATGTAAAATCTCACTGAATCATCACGATTGTAAAGCAACTGGAAGAAACAAGTGAAAAAAATACCTCTAATGGCTAGACTTTTAATGCCTGCATATTCTTTAGACATTTTCATGAGCGCTTCTAGGTCAAGTTCTGTGCCCTGTTACACTATGAGTTATCAAGATATGGATCAGCAGTAAAAAAATTGCTCTCACAGAAGAAAAGGGTTCAGGCGTTCCTTTTATCAAACATGATTACCATTACAAGCAAGTTCAAAATGCGGTAGAAAAATGAAGCAAAGAAAGGAAAGAACCCTTTTTTCAGCTAGTTAATCAGGTTAATTACAATCTTGAAGTACAATTTTTTAAGGAAAATTACACACGATACTCCCAACTATTCTCAACCTTCTAGCAGTCTCAGTTTTGGAGGTTCCTAAGAACTATTTTCCCTGCTTCTCTCCAACCCACTGACCATTACAAGCAAGTTTAAAACGTGGCAGAAAAAGGAAGCAAAGAAAGAAAAGAATCCGTTTTTTCAACTAATTGATGAAGTTAATTACAATCTTGAATTACAATTTTTAAGGAAAGTTTCATACCATACTCCCAGCTATTCTCATCCTTTTTCAAACAGTCTCAGTTTTGGAGGTTCCTAATAACCAGCTTCCCTACTTCCCTTCAACCCACTGCCACCTCAACAAAACCCTTCCATTCACATGTCATCCTTCACACCCTCACTGTGATACCCAAACCCTCTTCTCGTCCCTTCCACTTTACACCATGATATTGTCCACAATAATCACTACAGAGGTATCATCACAATTACCAACTTCCGGACCCTTCCTCCCACACACCATAACAAGTAGTAACCATAGTCGTCCCTTTTTGTTAAAAAAAAAATAAATAAAAGGCAGCGACCGTTAGAGCCTTTCCTCTCCTCTAGTTTTTCTTCATCCCTGCGCAAAACCATCCATATGTGAAACATCAGCCTCCAACTGTACTCAGAAACCAGCAACTACTATTCAGACAGTATGAATAAAAATGGTGAAGATGAGATACAAAAGAATGGATAACAGAAATACAGAGAAAAGTTCATATGCATTTGAGAGGCCTGAATCACTCCCAAATGAGTGACAAGCTTAGCGCAAGACATAACCATAATCTGATGATATGCTCCTGTCATGGTAGGGGAGGTACCACCAACACTCAAGTACGTATATTCTAGAAGGACAAGGAAGGAAATCTAAGCTCTAAATTCTGTTATGCAATTTGTTCAAGAGAAAGAAATCTTTTTATTACTTCCATTAATAATTCGCTAAGCTGTAAGAAGTTGTTGCAAGAGTATTCTAGGTTGAAACTGTTATAAGCAATTAGGGGAGGAAAGGTATATTCATGCTTGTAGAACAACTTGGGAGTTACTGAGCCACTATAAGAGCTCAAGGGAGCCCCTCTAATACAAGAGTTCCATTCTCTCTATTCTTCTCTGTTTTCATTCCATTCTTTTGTACTTCTTATTCTTGTTAGGACTTATTTTTCTTGTTTGATATGCAGCACCACCATAATACTGGTATCAGAGCAAAAAGATCATGTCACCTTGTCAAACCAACAGACTTGATGTGTTGGAGGAGAATGACAAATCTCAGGAATCAAAGCCTGCATTCAAAAACTCACTGGAAGATTGTTCTCAAGATATGGTTGCTTATTATGAGGAGTTCCATTTTAAAGTAGTCAATAAACAAAACCAAACCAATGAAACACTCATAAAAAAACAAGACGAAATCAGAACCCAGGCTTTCCTCACTACTGAAACCACAACAATAAGATCCGAAAACTCAGATAGCCATGAGAATGGGAAAGAGCAGGGGTCTGGTGGGGCCTGGGGTAAGTAGGAAATCATGTCCAACGCATCCGGGTTATTTTGGAGAGTGGTGGATTCGAAGTCCTAATAACCTTCAAACATTTTTTGGAGAGAAAATGGAGAACAATGGCTAAGGCGGTGATGGGTGAACTAGAAATTTAGGCGTTTGGAATTTCCTATTTTTGATGAAGACCCATATTTATAGATTTTGAGAGCAGATAGGTGCTTTGAATTTTACTACTTAATGGTAAGGCACTCTTGTGGTACCAGTAGGAAAACAAGAAAAATTAGATTACTAGTTGGAAGAAGTTGAAGGAGTTTATACTTCGCCATTTTCGTAGTCATGAAGGTGGGTAGTTGATTGCTGATTGTGAAGCAGGAAAGTGAAGTGGAGTCACTTTAGGGACTGGCGAGGTTTGAAAGGGGGTGGAATTTGTAAGGAGGTGGAGTTATATTTGAGAGCCCTTTGCATCACAGAAAATTTTATTCCCTTAGAGTTACCCATTCAAATATCATCTTGGGATCGAATGGTTGACAAAGATGGAACCATTGAGACCAATTGGAAATTGCCGATGATATAGTTCCATCAGAAGGGGGCAAGTCATTTTGAGGGGAGACCAATGGAGAACCCAAATAACTTTGAAAGCTATGATGTAGACAATTAAAAAGGTTGGTGGTGGCGGTGTCGTTCTGATTGAACTATGTAAGGTGAAAGAAGAGAGAAGTCTAGCTTAGGAGAATTCGGTACAAGGGATCCTTAAGCCTTTAAAAGAAGCGGTATCATCAAAGAAGGCTCTAATCCTACGAGTGTACGCCCACACCAATATCTTCAAAATCAAAAAGAGAAGATTAAGCGGTTGGTGGAAGATATGCTACAAGTTGGAATCATCCAACTTCTCAAAACCCTTTCTCTATCCCGATGTTACTGGTTAAAAAAACCGATTGTTCATGGAGGTTTTGCGTGAATTATAGGGCCTAATTCAAGGAAATTGTACCTGACATGTAATATATAATTGACAAGAATCCCATCCCTTTTCAAAAGTTGAATTTGAAATCTGGTTATCATCAAATTTGAGTTTGAAAAGAGAATGTCTACAAGACCACTTTTCGAACCCACGAAGGCCACAACAAAATTTATTGAGCCATGTTGTTTTGGCTAAAGGTGTGGTAGTATTTCGAGAAAGTAATAGCAATGATGAGTTGGACAGTTCCTTAAAATTTGCAAGAGATAAGAGGATTTTCGGGTTTAACTAGTAACTATGGCGATATCAACCGCATTGTAAAAGGTGCTTTATACTCATTTTAGTCACCCTCATTTATTAAGTTTATCAATAAGTCTAGATTAATAAGAGTACATGAACAAAGGCCAAATGTTTGACTGTTCAATAGTTGTAATTATTATTTTGCATCTTTTTTTCCTATATAAAGGGTGTTTAGTACTCATTTTCAAGTAAGAAAGCAAGTAAACATCTCTCACTTTATATCTCTTCTAGTTTATTTCCATAGTTTTTCTCTAGCTTTCCCAATAATTCCCAACAGTCCCTTATTTCGTGATAGTCATGGTGAAAATTTGAAATTGAGATGGAAGAAAGGAATAGGGAGCGGGGTTAAAGAAGAGGTTTAAAATTTCTTAACTAGTTGGTGTGAATAGGACCCATATTGAAAGACACCCTCTATAAAGTGAGGACTTATGACCACTCCAATTAATGTTTGGAGTACATAATGATATAATAACAACGCTGCGACTGTTCTCGTAAAAATTTCCTATACCACATACTCCAATAAGCTTGTACGCGAAGAAAATTAGAAGCAGAAACTCCAGTTTTAGCTCCAGTTTTTTCTAGATAAGATATTTACAGTTTAAAAGAAAAACCAAAAAGACCTCCCCAAGGTGATTCATTAGTGACTCAAAAGATGCTTTTCAATGAATTTCATCAAGATAATGAGATATCAGTCATGCGTGGTCGGTGTTTTATGGATATGTTTTGCTCCAATTATAAAAAATGGCGATAAAAAAACGCAATTGGAGTATGTGTCTAAAAAACTTCATCAAGAAACCTAGCTTCCCAAAAGTATGAACCCATTTACTTCAGATGGGGTAGCGGTAAAACAAATGGGAGATCATTGATTCATTTCTTTCCAAATAAATGTACATAACATACCATGTCCATGTGGAGATACTGCTCGATCTCAGTATTGCTTAACAATCTACAAAACGAAGCAGCATGCTAAAAATAATCACAAACTGAACCAAGTTAATTGTTTAACTTAACTTAAAACGTGACATACATTTCCTGCATCTTCTTTATGCGAGCATTCTGCACATTTACAACCTCCTTGTTCCTCTCATTCCCAGCATAATCATTTATGTTTACAAAACCAAACAAGAACGCATTCTTCTCCAGCATCCTTTTGACGATAACAGATACTACTTTAATTCCCTTTTGTTTCGTATTTACAACCAGAGCTTTCAGGTTTCGTAACTCTCCTGTTCATCAATCAGGACGATCAAAAATATAATGAAGGTGAAAGATATATACCTTAGAAGCAACTACTACAAAAAAAAAAAACTAGCGCCAAGTCTGTAGAATAAAATAGATGTTTCATATAACACCAGTAATCGAGGTTAACTTTATTTTCAGAATAACTTATATGTTCAACAATTTGCTGGAGAGTAAAAGAAAAAAGAGATCAATGCTATTTAAGTAGACGCCAAAATTTTCAAAAATTAGTGATGTCAAAATTTTCTTTTATTTGAAGAAAATATCAAACTATGGGACAGACGTTTAGATAGTTGGGTAGAATTTAATCTTTTTCCTATTTTTTCAGTTAGAACTCCTCTATATAAAGGAGATTGTTTCAAGAATTTTAAGAGGTTTGCGATGGATTAAGACAAAAAAGACATCATCACCTACCTACTACCAAACAATGTCGGTTTTGAGATGTACAAGTCATAAATAAACACATCACCACCCTTCTACAAAACATTGTAGGTAAACACTAGTCATTGAAAGAGAAATCAAAAGACTTGGTAGGCACTTGCAATCCCACAAATTCTCAATAAAATTTATTTCCATACTTTTTGCTTGTTTCTATGTAAAATTTTTATATTTGACAATGCCACAGACAAGAAAGCTTTATTATCTTTCAACAGACAACAACGCCCTTGAAGAAAATTAGTTCCTTTCACAGTACCAATAATAAGGAATATATTTAACATGCAGATGATGACAAGTTAATAGCAATCTGAAAAAGCAAACTCATAACAGGAGGAAGATAAATCTTCATGATCTGTCATCTAAACAGCAGAATATACTTATTTAAGGGATAGACATGCATTTGGATAACTCTGCATTTGAAAATTACAGACAGAGCAGAAAAAAGAAAAATCATACCAAGAGATAGATATATCTTGAACGGAGGCTTAAATGGTTGTGTCTCATACAGACAATAGAGGACATAAAGGGCACCTAATCTCTGAGATAAAGAATTAGTGCAGATCATGTAACCTGCATAAGATGGCAGAGGGACAGATTGTAAGAATTCTCGCAACAAATAAGACAGATTTGAAGTCAGACATAAACAGTCAACCACAGAAATCAAACAGGGCCGACCATTAGCTACCAGGGTTCTAGACTTGTTAGCTGATAAGAGGCAATACCACATCAAAAATATTGGTCTGTGCTCTCATCCTATGATCCTATCCAAATTTATTCGCTTCCTTTCAGTTGCTTGGGTCTTTCCGAAGCAATGTGGATTTGGAAACTGGACACACATTTCACAAATATATTCGTTTACTTTCTTAGTCAGCCATCATATCACCTATGATCTCCATACCAATGAATCGCACTCTTTTGAAAAAAGACCTGCTTGTCTGTGCTCTCAACCTATGATCCTATCCAAATCTAACCCATAGGAGTTCCAGTAATTACTCGTTTCCAGATTTAATTTCCACAAAATATTTAAAGTTACCCAATCTACAGTTCTACCTAGATCCAGGCATGGCTCTTTTGAGTAGAACAAGCTAACTTGACCACTAGAGCTAAGAATGCAAAATCATGCTGCCAAGTTCCAATCATCTCCTTTCTCCTTTCACCAAGTTGACTACAAAATCACGCCACCAAGTGATAATCATCTCTTTCCTCCTTCGACCAAGTTCATTACATGACAAATAGTAACATTTCTATAAAAATTCCAATTACATCACAAGATTCCATTGTGTTGGGTTGAAAAGATAATTCTACCAACTATGTAGAAAAAAATGGTTTATTCAAAGCTATCAAAATGTGTCCTTGCCATTTTTCTTATAAATGTAGTATCTTGATAAGATGGCTAGCAACAACTTGTTATGAATATAGTACAAGTGGTAATAAGAAATGGAAAAGTGGTTTTTGGATACATTATTACAAAAAATTAAATTGATTGAGGCCACATATACTCTCTTCCTAAAGACCTAAAGACCTAAATACAGAGTATAAGTTAAAAGGGAACAGTGGAGCTGTGAAGGAGGCCCACAAGCTGTCTCTTATATAGACAGCTGAGGATATCAATGAGAACTCCATGACTAAGTCCTTAATTTAATCTGAACAGGGATGATGGAAAATAAAAATTACAGATCTAGTTGTCAAGAACAACTGACCTATACGCCTTCAACTATCAAAAAATGAGAGAACACCGGCCACCAGCCACTTCACTTATTAGCAACACACTGACCGAAGAAGAATACTCAGAATCTCAGATACATGAAAATTATTTTTCTTCTGGAGTAACAAGTAACATCACATACTCCTAGACCATTCTCTTATATCCAAAAGATAATCCTTATCCCAGAAATACCATATGAAGCTAACCCACAGGGGAAAACACATAAACATAATGCACTTCAGTATTATATTGATATTACCAGGATTCAAAGGCTGACCATAGATAGTCAACAAAAACGTCACAAATTCAAACTTCAAAATGGAACCAATAACAAGCAGTAAAAAACGTATATGTATGATATCAAGAATAATATGCTTATCAGCCATTTCTCTTACAAGTCAGCTATTTAACATATACTCCTATTAAGTGGAAATAGTAATTGAATTCAAATAAAGGTGATTCTAAAAATGAAGAAAATACTGATACATTCAAGGATCATTAAAAAGTTCACCTTATAAACAAACAAGAAGAAAGTATCCATGAACGAACTATACAACAAAACAAGAAAAAGAATCAAATGGTACATTACTTATCGTATGGCTGTACAAAATTTGCATAAATATGATGACACTGGTAGAAGGTTGAGCCTCAAATATGTAAGAAAACTTTCGTTCAAGCCATAATCGTTTCATGTCCGAAAAAGATTGAAGCTCTCCCTGCACAGAAACAAACTTATTACTAGTTGCCAAGGCAAAATACAATGTGAACTCCAAATATACAAGAACAAGACGGGAGCAGTATGTGCAAGATAAGCAAAGCACATAATGAAGCTTATTGTGTAGATATAGACCATGTGAAAGAAAATTAATCCAACAAAGAATAAAGCATGTAGGAATAAAAAGACAATGAAGAAAGACCAATTTTCAGCAGTTATATCCAACGACCAAACTATATAGCACTGTTATCGACATACCTCGGCAAACTCTTTTATAAGCTCATCAATATCTAGCTTGAATGGTGAAAAATCCATTGCAATAACATGTAAATCATACAATCAGAAGCTCAAAATTTCTTGTCACGCACCAACCTGCCAAAGAAACATACTCTCAATAACAGAATTCAAGCAAAACTTTACAATATAATCACATCTGCACCATTACTAATATATACTCCCTCTATCCCTCCAAATTTGCTACAAATTCTAATTTGGGATGTCACAATGCCCCGTATGCGCCTCGAACCCTAATCCAATTTGACTCGTTAGCCATTGACACGGACATTATATTAGTAGTTTAAAGATATTGTCACCGATCACTGTTCTAAAAAACTACCCCCAACTCACAAAGACCCCACACCATACCAAAACATGTATTTAGACAACATTACATGGGGTAAAATTTGGCTTTGTAAGTTTCCGAAATAATAAATTAAAATTTCATTTCCCTTGAATCGAATTTCATTTTTGTGTAACATTTGTCCCGTAGTTACGCAACACAATAAAGTAACTTTGTTCGTAGATCGCCGGCGGCAATGTTCCGTTTCAGTAGCCAACATCAAAATCTTTAAAGCCATCCTAACAAAAGAGCGGAAAAAAAGCAAGAGTGGACGAAGAAGAAAACTTACGGTCGTCAATGGTGGTTTAAGACTTAAGAGCTTCCCGTTAGGGCTTTTACAAATGTGCCGCGCCTTATTCATTTTATTAACTCTGAGGAACTAATCATCAATCATTTTCAACATCATTAATCAGTATTAAATTATTATTTTTGATAACAAGGTGGGCTTAGGAAAGGAGGCTGTTAGAAGAGAATAGAATTCAAGAT
>NC_080052.1:8188560-8208560 GCF_026212465.1 Amaranthus tricolor | reverse complement strand
ACAAAAGGATGTTTGAAGAATGAAGTTGAAGTGGTGGTGTACGCAACTATTGGTGGTGGCTGAAGCTGATATGGCCTGGATCTATGGTGTCGCGCCAGCAGTGGTGAGCAGGAGAAGCACGCACGATTTCCAAGGTTGGGGGCTAAGAGGTCGCAACTGGTGGTTGTTGTGAAAATGATGCGCGGCTGGGTATTTGATGCTGGTGGTGTTGTGAGCCATTGTGGTGCCGGAGTTGTGGTCTTGATGTCTGGAAAGAAGCAGCCAACAAGTGAAGGTGGCCGGACAACCGGTGCAGGCGTGAGGCGTATGCAGCAGCAGGAGGCAACCAGGCATCAATAGTAAGGCATTTGTTTTGACCGACAGGCTTTAAATTCTAGGGAGTTTTAACTGGTGGTGCAGGCGTTTAGTTTGTCTTGATTATAAATGTAAAGAGTGCTTGATTGTGGATGATTATTAATTATTAATTGATTGTGAATGATTTATGTCTTTATTATGAAGCACTCCAACTTCTCAGATTATCAAGCACTCCTTACATTTATAACATAAGCATATGATCTTCCACTCAAAAAAAAAGTATATGATCTTCTTCCATTAAGAAACAACAACAGTACAACAACAGTTTAGAAATTCTTAATTAGTAATGCTTAATTTCATTATTCTTAATAAACTCCAAATTATCTTCTGGATATGGCTCGAAGCACATATATCTAAAATCAAGAAATATTCAATAATTCAACTATTCAAGATAAACAAATACATAAACAAACACATTAACAATAACAAATATTCAATTACTCAAAAAGCATAAACAAAAAAAAAATCAAGAAACAACATACTGATAAAATTCAAGAATCAAGATTAAGAATAAAGATTAGAACAACAAGATTAAGAATTTAAGATTAAGATTAAGATTACGATTAAGAGTGAAAATACCTAAAAAACCAAAAATTTGATTTTTAGGGTTTTTGTAAAGAGGAGTAGAGGACTGTCGACCCTCGACTTTCGACTGAGGCAGTGAGGCGTGAGCAGCAGCAAGCAGGAGCAGAGCCAGACAGAAGCGTCTGAGCCACTGGCGGCAGGCAGTGACGGTGACGGTGAGGGTGGCAGGCGGCAGGGGCTGAATGACGGCTGTAGAGTAGAGTTTTTCTAGGGTTTTTTTAGAGTAGAGAGAAGGGGAGTAATGTAATGTTTTGAAGTTAATTGCTATTCTGAAAATTGTGTTTTGACCCCCCTAGAATTCGAAGAAAAAAATTTTCTTAATTTTTTAAAAAAATTTCTCCCGAAAACCATAGATTCGCCCCTGTTTCTTACCCTAGTGCTATGGGTTACATACTAACAATAGGCCATAGGTAGCCTAATGTGATTAATTAAAATAAAATTAAGTCTTTGCGGAAAGAATGCTTAAGTTTGGAAAAACAGTTTTAAACCTTGAAATGAGTATTTTAAGTTTTAAAATGTGTGTTTTAAGGCAAATTGTAATTTTTTTAAGAAAATATAGTGGACTAAATTGGTCGCATGTATATGGCGGTCTCACATGTGATCCACTGTTGTTAGAATCATGTTTTAGGGTCGGCGAATGATGATGCATTCAAGTTTGAGTTTCGATTGTCAACCTCCTAAAAGGCAAAGAATAATTTGATTATAATTTATATCAGACTAGCCTAAATAATTAGCCTATTTATCTAATTGATGACTTTAAAATTGTTTGATGACTTTAAGATTGTAAGTAATCAATTTAAGGTTATAAGTCATCACATAAAATTATAAAAACTGATCACTTTAAAACAATAAGTGATCACTTTAAGACAATAAGTGCATATTGGGGTAATTTGATAGACTTGGTCTCATTGTGAGACCATTTCATTTGAGAATTTGTGTTTATTATATAGCAAGTTTTGTGTGAGATTACATATCTACCTTATGCTTTTTTTTATAAATGTGAAACTTGAAGAGATTACAAGCAACCAATCGAGATTATAAGTCTTTGCAACCTTATACAAAAAAATCTAGAAATTAAAATTACAACTAAATTAAATAACTTGAAATAAACTTAATGTAAACCAAAGAGTCTTTAAGATCATACTGTATATAGGTATGGCAATGGTATTGAACCCAACCTAGATCTGTATCCATATCCGTATCTGTTTATATTTCACGGGACCAGATCCGAATCTCAAAAAAATGCCCGGAACTAGACCTGTAGATCCGAAGGACCCATTGTTATGTTTATATACATTAAATATACTGGCTTTATGGGCTATTTAATTGGGAAAGCCCAACTGATTTTCTGATAAGTGAACCATTGAACCCCTTCCTATCTCATTACTCCTTATTCCCCTATATTTTAATTTCTAATTTTTAAATCCCTTCTCAAACCCTAATATCCCCAAGACCCCAAAGCCCTCGATTCCCCATCCTACAAACCTAGACTCGATGCCACGCCTGAAGCTCGTGAATGACTAAATGCCTGAACTTGACGCCCCTTTCTCACAGCCCACAGCAGGCAGCAAGCCAATAGCCCCTCCCCCACTCCTCAGCCGGGTGAATAAAGTATTCAAGAAGACTTCAATGTAAGGGAAGGAGAACAATTTATAAAGGCTTCAACATGCTCATTGTTCACCGCAGCAGGACCCATTATAGGATGCATGTTCGTTTCCTCTAAAAACCTTGCATTTTGCAGTGACAAAGCTATAGCTAAGTATAATTATCTATTAGGGAAAGTTTCAAGATACATTACAAGGTTGTGATCCCTCTAAGGAAGATAAAGAAAGCAAAGCCAATTGAAAATGCTAAAAAGCCTTCTAAGAAGTACCTATAAGTAATCACTAATGATGATTTTAATTATGGTTGAAGGGGTTCCTTAATTACAAGAGAACTGTTAAGTGCTTATATGAAGCACTCTCCTATGAAGCTTAATTAGATGAAGCCAATTGGTAGTTGTGAGAGGAAATTACTTATTTCCTATAGGATTACGCCTTGTATAGACTGATATTCATCACAAATTCTGATTCGTGATTGCCTTTTGTATTAGGGTCACTAATTGGCCAATATGGTCATAATTTGAATGTAAATATAACTTATATACTTTTGCAATTATTCAATGCAAAAGATGCTTACAGGTTGACTAATCTATTGTTGGCAAAATAGCAAGGTTATTGGGTATCATCAAGACAATTTTAAGTTGTATAATGTTATTTTGTATGATTAATTGTGAAATTATATATATTATTATCATTAGTCAATGAATACAACTTTATCGCAATCTCAACACAATTGAAAACAATAAAAAAAAAAGCAAAAAATAAGTCAGACCCGTTTTGGACCCGCATCCGGTACTGGATTCGTAGTAGCCATGGATCCGGATATAGGTCTTGAAAATCTAGACCCGTGGATTCGGGTTCGGATCTAGGTCCTACTCTTGAAAACGCATATTCTACCTACTTTGTGCTTAGGCTTTAGAACTTAGAATACACTTTTTGAGATATAACGGTTTACAACCAATTATAAGCACCATATAATTGACCTTTATGAAGTAATAGAGATCATTATATTTAGCAAGCTTAGAGTTAGAATATGAAAAATGACACCAGAATTTTCAGCACTTATGAAATTCTGATTTAGCCTCCTTATATAGAGTAAGAGTAACCATCTATTATCCCATGATCCTACTTCCCTCAAGTCCGATAGACATGTCTGTTTCTTGGAAGACCTTGAAATGGAACTTCCCTAAAATACATGAATACACAATCACAGTAGAAGACAAATCTTCTTTATTAGTGATCCAACTTGCATCCGAGTACCCTTTGAGTATCGGAGGTTCTACACATAACATAACCCATACTCCTAAATCCTTTTTAGTTTCTAAGTACACTCAGAATAACTATCCAATGCATAGATCCTGGATTTTTAGTATACTTACTTAGCTTTCCAACTGCATAAGTTATATCGGTCCTTGTTGAGGTTATAGCATACATCAAAGATCCGATCACATAGGTACGAAATTTGAGAAATTAGACTACCCTCATAGGGTAACCCACTTCTATCCATTGGAGTAGTCACTAGGCAACACTCAAGCATATCGGAACGCTTAAGTATTTTCTCAATAGAGTGATTGACTTGGTATTATACGATCATTAGACCTTATAGTCTTTATGCCTAAAATGACATATGCCTCCTCCATATCCTTAATTTTGAAGACCGAAGATAAATAATCATTTACCTTCTTTACTTGCAACAAACTTGAACCGAAAATAAGCATATCATCCACATATAGACAAATAATAACACCATTGCCCTTGTTATCAAACTTTCTATATACACAGTTATTCGGCTAATTAAGCTCAAATCCGTATGACAACATAGGTTCATCAAATTCTTGATACCATTGCTTTGGTGCTTGCTCTAGTCAATAAAGAGATTTCACTGGCTTGCACACCTCTTGTTCTTGTCCTTTCATGATAAACCCTTTGGACGGTCTCATGTAGATTTCCTCTTCTAGATCACCATACAAGAATATCGTTTTGACATCCATTTGATAGATAAGCAGATTAAATAATGAGGCTATCGCCACCAATAACCTAATTTTGTTTATCCTAGCAACTTGAGCATAGGTGTCAAAGTGATCAACACCATGCTTTTGCCTAAAGCCTTGAGCCATTAACCGGGCTTTGAACTTATCGTCTGTACGCCAACATTTATTTTCTTTTTGAAGTCCACTTACAACCAATGGGTTTGCACCCTGAAGGTAAGTCTTTCAAAACTCAAGTGTTGTTTCCCATAATGGAATCCATCTCATCATTGATGGCTTCCTCCCAAAAATCCGAGTCTTGTGAAGTCATTGCTTCACTATGTGTTGGATCTCCTTCTACTCCATATAAATATAAAATGCTAGTGCAAAGATCATCTCTTGTTCCTTCAATCAAATAAATCTAAAATCGGCTCCAAAAGATTTTTCTTTTCTTTGTCTTTACTCCTACGCAAAGTAGGAGCATTGTCCTCTTCATCCCCCATGATCACTTGATCATCTTGAGGACTTGATTGATTTTGTAGATCAATCTCTTTAGAATTACTATTAAGTAAATCGTTAGATCTAGAAATTGAAGAAAAATGATTTTCATCAAAGAAGCATCACTTGACTCTATAATTGTGTGAATCAGTATAAAGTCATGGGGCTCTATAATATAGAACCTGTAAATATGCTTTCTAGGCCTCTTTCACATAGCTTCTTTCTTTTGTTACTGGGAAATCTTATGATTGCTTTACAACCCTAAACTCTAAGATATCTTAGATTTGGCCTTTTCTTATACCATAACTCATAAGAAGATTCATTGGTAGCTTTTGTTGGAACTCTATTTAAGATGTGACAAGCCGTCAACATCGCTTTCCCCTAATATCCATCACTCAAACCCGAGTAGGATAGCATGGTTAATCATTTCTTGTAGAGTACTATTTTTCCATTCTGCTACACCATTTGATTGTAGTACATATATCGAGGTAGTCTCATGCATGATACCATTAGATTGAAAATAACCCAGATCGTAGTATTCACCACCTTTATCTATTCTTAGTCTTTTTATATGTAAATCTTGTTACTTCTATAGATTTTAAATTAATCTAGAGCCTCATCTTTAGCATGTAATAGATATACATAGCATTATCTAGAGCGATCATCTATAAAAGTTATTATATATTTCTTATTCCTAAAGGAGCAGAGTGAAAATCACATAAAACATTGTGAATTAATTTAATTGTGAGTGTTTCTTTCTACACTTCTAAAGAGTGTTCTTGTTATCTTATTTAACATGCATGTATGACATCAATATTTAAACATTTCAAAAGTTGGTATAATTTCATGCTTAGACATATGATCCATGTTATTGTAATTAATATGACACAAACGATTATGCTATAAACAAGAACTAAAATCATCCATAATATTTAAAATCAAACTATCACATGATTGTATTAAACATAACTTAAATAAATTCTTAATTAAATAGAATCCACCAACATACACTGAAGTTTTAGAAATAATACGTCTATCGACATCAAACAAAAGCTTATAGCCTATACGGTTCAAGGTTGGCTCTGATACAAGATTTCTACTTATGTCAGGAGCATAGTACACATCCATGGGATCAATATGTTTCCTTATATTAACACTAGTTCAACTTGTCCTTTCCCTTAGACCTTGATGGAGGAGTTGTATCCTATATAGACAGCTTCTCCATCTACAACCTTTAAATAGGTATTGAACATGTGCCTTTCCTTGTATAGGTTTTTAGAGGCCCCTGAATCCATCCACCATGAAACTTCATCTCGCACGACATTCGAAATTGAATCATTTTGATTTAAATTCAAATAGAAATTTAAATCAGTGTAAGGTACTCCCTCTGTTTCTTTTTATAACATTCGGGAAAGTTAATATTTTAAGACGAGTAAGTTTAAGAGAATTATCAGTGCGAGAATGATCTTAAATAAACATGACATGAAACATCCTCAATTTAATTTCTTTCCTCTTTTCCTTTTCTTTTATTTTGATTAAAATACCCCAAACCCAATCTCCCTCTCTCACTTCCTCCTCAAACCATTCGAAACCCATGCCTCTTATCCCGTTCTTCTTGTCTTCGATATTCGAAGGAAAACACAACCCTAACCCCATCTTCTTCATCTGATTTCGAAGCAACAATGCCCTTATTCATCTGTTTTCCCTCCTTGTTTTTCTCTCTGCAAATCTAAATGCCCTTGCAATTTCTGAGTTTCGAAACCCAAAGCAGCCGGCTACTTCCTTTTCTTGATGAATCTCATCATCTACCTCAAATTTTTGCAAGAGACACAGCAGGTCTTCCCTCCAAGCCTTTGATTCTGACGCAAAAAGGAGCAGGTATAATTCTTTTCAGTGTTCTTTCTTTTCTTGCTTTGGATTTTCGAAGAACAAGGCTCCTCCTATTTTCTCCTCTGATTTTCGAGCAATAGTCATGTCTGTACCTTCTATGGTCGAATGTTATAGCCATACCTTAGTTGTTTTACATTGTTTTGATTTCTATTATCTTACTTATTTTGTTATCCAAACAAGGGATCCTCATCCCTCCAAATCCTTCCCCTTTGTAATAATGAAGAACATGGCTTGTCATCTCACGCAAATCTTTAATAATCCCAACTTTTCTTTGCTCATTTTCATCATTGATCAGTGTGTTCCCCACCAAGTCATAAAAAGCTGCATCCCCTGCTCCTGCTGTCAACTGTTTTCTGACCCCAGAAATCTCAACTTTGCCTAAAATACGCCTAACAATTGCACAATTACGCTCTAACTTGAGAAATCTAGGCTGAACAAGGTTTAAAATGTTGAATACTTCTCGGACTTGCTTTGTGTTGATTATTGCTAGATTCTTTGAGTATTGTGGATTGTAAGTTAGAGTACCTATCTTTGAGGCTAATGAAAATCTCCATTTGAGAATAAAGATGGTAGATTCAATTTGAAGAGATAGGATACATGACATTGAGATATGAGTTTTTGTTGAAAATTGTGGTATATTGGTGAAATATTAAGTATTTTGATATTCATGATTGAATTAGGAGCTTCTTGTGGAAATCATTAATGGTGGGATAAATATTGGTTGTGTTATTGAATAGTTTGATATTCTTGAAGGGATTATCGGATTCTTTGAGGATTTTTGAGGGTGGCTTTGAATGTACACGTTAAGTTTAATTAAAAAATTATAAAGAATGCTAAAGGTGAGTAATCTTTACAAAATATGTAAACAAGTTAGAGAGCGATTATAATATTTTGAGGACATGTAGAGTGTTTAAGCTTGGAGTGCACAATCCTTGTATGATTAGAAATGTTAGAATATAATCCATGAGTAAGTTGCGGTCTTAGGAGGAGATGCAATAAGCTATATGAACCTAGTTTGTAGTATCGAACGCTTTGTTGTGATGTTATGTTTGTTATGCTTCAGGAGGCGACGTCATCGAGGAACCTTTCTAGTTGATAGCTGCGAATCGATCACGACTCTTTGAAGCGTCTTGTTGGTGAGTAGTAGCAGTCCCTTAAAGGGTCTGATCATACTACATTCTTGAAAATAAACTTTTTACTAAAGCTCTTTGAGATTGCAAATTGTTGAGACAAATGTTGTTATGAATGCTTATGCTAATATTATGATATGGTCAATGGATCGGGCTTGCGAGCTGATCATTGACAGAGTTGAGGAACATTGTTCTCTGCTCCCTATTTTGAAGCGAATTGTCATTGAGATATTGACTAGCTTCACCCGAGAGTGACATAGCCTTAGAGCTATGGATGTTCCTCTCAACTAGACTCCCTGTGCGCACATAGATTTAGGAAAATGATATTGCTTTTAAACTTATGATTTGAATTACTGTGTTTTGATTGTTTTGGATTGTTACTTCTCATTCAGTTTAATCTGACCTCCTGTTGTTTCCATCTTTTAGTTTGATTACAAATCGGAACTGGTCGGGAACGATGGGTTAGCGGTGATTAAATAGCGTTCCAAAGTTGTATTTTGAGCTGAGTACTTAGGAATTATAGATTTGTATTCGGAATTTTGGATAAATGTAAATTTGTTTTGGCTGTGCTGATTATATCGAACTTGTAGAGAATTGTATAATTATCTTGTGTATTAGTTAGATGTTGGTTTTGGGGTTTAGCTGAGTTAGTCACGTTGAAGAGCTTGTGACCCCTTTGCTTGAGTTTTGGAAGTGTGATTTTAGTTTCTTGGGAAACGAACCAGTGTTGCCCCTGTTTACCCAGTCAACGGTAAGTCGGGTTGTTACACTTTTTGTTCTTCCTGTTTACTTTTTGCACAGTTTTTAAAGCAAATTTTAAACCTCAATATATTTAAATACACATGATAAAAAATTATAAAAAATACATGATGAAAAAGTATATATTAAGATGAATCTAACGAGGACTCACATAGACATATTTTATCTTCTAAATATGTGTTAAAAACATCAATCAAATTTCTCTCTCCTTATGGTGGAATATTTCAAATGGGAAGAACATTAGAGAACAAAGGGAGTAGTATTTTTCATGTTAGGATCACTATTAGATGATCGGTTTCCTTTTTTTTTTCCTTGAAGGCTTTCATCCTACGCTTATGGATGTAGAAGTCCTTCTTTTGGTGTCCTAAATTTTCACATATCCTACAAGACTTATCGGGTTTGGTGTTCTTTGAGGCTTTTTCCTTTTGGGATGAATTGCCATATTATCCTTTCCACTTTCCTCCTTGATAGGACGAACTTTTTTCTACCATGCTAATGGATGAGAAATTGAGATTTTTAGGTCCCCCGCTCTCGTGAGCCCTTATACTCACTTCAATTTGAAGATGAGTACCTAATTGGTTGATATCCTTTTCTTCCTTTTATGTATAAGAGTTTTCTTAACATCTCTCCATGAATAGGGTAGTTTATCACTTATACTAGACACAACAAACACTTCAGCCATAATAATTTTATGATGCTTTAAGTTAGATTATATGTGTTGCATCTCATAGAATCGATCCATTATAGGGGGGGAATCAACAATTTATAATCATTAAAACATCTAAAAAAAATAATTTATAAGCACTATATAATTGATCTTAGGGAGAGATGAAAAAGACAGCAAAATTTTCTGCACGTGTGAAATTCTAATTTAACCTCCATATATAGGAGTAGGAGTAACCTCCCATTATCCTATAATCCCACTTTCATAAAGTCATGTATAGATTGATTAAGAAAAGTAACTTAAGGCTCAAGCAAAAATAACCGCCACTTTTAAATAATTTTAACTCAATAATAGTAACTAAGTCGAACATTTTTTCATCTATTGATAGGTGCAATTATTTGCACTTATTATTATCATTTATATGCTCCTTTTGGGTGTTTAGTGGCGTTTTAGGGTCGTTTGCTTTATATCGGTACTCCATGGCTAATTTGTGGGTAAAAAAAGTTAATCGTGACATTTTTGAGTCGTTTTAGTGGGTTTTGTGGTTAATTCAATTTACTGGACTCAAAGAAAGAATGAAATCGTTGATAATATCGAGCCATGTAAAGTAAAATATCCAAAGATCAAGTTTTGCAAGCATTTTGTCTCCAGGAGCTAAAAGCCGAGTTGGTTGAGGAGTGCTCTAAGGCCTCGACGACTCGGCGGAAATGAAAGAAAAGCAACAAAGTTTCTAGTGACAAAAGCCGACTCGGCTTTGGTGGAGAAAAAAAGACCGCCGACTCAGCGGTATGTGCTGACTTAAATGATTATTTTCAAAAGCAAACATTGACTTGGCGTGGGGTAAAGTAAGGTGACAACCGACTTGGAGGTATAGGCTGAAAAAATATCAATTTTCCAGAAGCAAAAGCCGAGTCGGCGTCTGATGCTTTTTTGGGACAACTGACTCGGCGGCTGGCCTTTTTCAGCCCAGTTCGTTTGCGGCGCGTTTTTCTTCCGGGTTTCTTATAAGGATTTAGGTTAAACTTCATAATTAGTATAAATTGGCCCTTAATTTCTGATTAGGGTTTCTCTCTTGTTTCCTTCCTCTAGACTTTACTTTACTCCTTTTCATTAGCTTTACTCTTATTTTCATCTTTTAATTTAGTTTTTCATTAAGTTTACCATTAATCTTCCTTTGAGCATTGTAAGCTTTCTTTAGTATTTTAATTTTCTTTGTCTTTAATTTATTGTATTAGTTTTAATCTTCCTTTAGTGAACTTTAATTATTGTTATTAATCATCCTTTAATAAAAACTAGTTTTGTCCTTCATTTATTATTCTTTGAATTATTTGTTGTGTTCTTTGGTATTTAATTATTGTTTCTCTTGAGATTTTCATTATTGTCATATTTATTCATTTCTAGTATCATCCTAGGGTTTGTATTTATTGCTTTCACCATGATTAGTGAGTAGATCCATTTTCTAGGGTTAGGGTTTGAACTTATAAGTCAAGTATGATTTGATTATTGAAAGTGTCTATGAAACTAGGATTAAAGTGGTTGAATTGTGCTAATAACCCTAAATTAAACATGCTCGGTCGGACTAGTCAATAGAATTAGCGTGTGAGATTAGGATCGACTTTGCTTTAGGGTAAATTTTAGTTAAATTCTTATTAATTCGTTCAATAAAACTAGCGTGTGAGAATTCAATTAGTAGGGTCTAAATCTAATAGTTAATCAATAGAGCGAGAGTTTGATATTAACAAGATCATGTTTAACCACGTAATTTATCCGACATTTCATAGACACTGATGAGAATTTGATCATACAAGACTTTAGGGGATTCACGGCACCCTAAATCTTTTCATCATATAGTTTAAACCCACATTTCTTATTGCACTTTTAGTTTATTAGTCAAAAACCAATCAACCTTTTTTTCTCTTAAAGCAATATAATTAGTAGAGATTAGCAAGTTTCTTGTCCTAACTTCCTTGTGTTCGACCCGTGAATACACGTACACCTTGCGCTTGCGGTTAAATAAAATTTGCACATCATCTATTAGTAGAGATAAGATTTCATATATGATTCCGATCCTAAGCTGACATGAGTCGATAAAAGAATTTGATCTGATCAATAGAAAAAATTTGACTTTAAGTCTGATTAAATTTTAAACTCCGATATTGTCTCAATGTTGAAGTTGTAATTTATTTTAGAGAAATTTGTATATTCTTAGATTAATATAGACGTACTAATGTGCTTGTTTCGAATGTCATCATTTTAATGGCTCACAAATTAAAACAAACATAAAAAAAACTAAAACCAAATTAAAAAAACGAAAAATACTCCTACTTCCAGCCCCCTTCTCGTACCTAACCCCATTGCCACTATCAACCTAACCAAATCCCTATTTTCTCCACCCGAAAACCTCCTGCTCACCTCCCTTTCCCTCTTCCCTCAGATGGTGGTTTTGTTCTTTTGGTGGTAGTAGAGGAGAGAGAAACAAGATCTAAGGGCTTGGGGGGCTAGTGCAACGTAAGGGGTGGCCGTTTTAGGCTCCTTGAGTTCAAGTGTGGTGGTGGTTCTTAGTGGTTTTGATGAATGAGATTTAGATGGGTGGAGGAAGAGGAGGGGGATTTGAACGGCGTAGTGGTGGGGCTAGGTTGCTCATTGTCTCAAGGCGGTGGTTACAGGAGGGAAACCGGCTCAGTGGTGGATTTTTGGTGGTGGCGCTGGCTAAGGGGATGTGGTTCAATGTTGGGAAGCTAAGGGGTGGGAATTGTGTAACACCCCGATATTTTCCCGATCTTTTCTTCCCGATATATTTAATAATTCACTAGTAATATTATATATATATATATATATATATATATATATATATATATATATATATATATATATATATATAAATATATATAAATATATAAATATATATATATATATATATATATATATATATATATATATATATATATATATATATATATATATATACATATATATATATATATACATATATATATATATATACATATATATATATATACATATATATATATATACATATATATATATATGTATATATATATTTATATATATATATATATATATATATATATATATATATATATATATACATATATATATATATATATACATATATATATATATATATATATATATATATATATATATATATATATATATATATGTATATATATACATATATATATATATATATATATATATATATATATATATATATATATATATATGTATATATATATATATATATATATATGTATATATATATATATATATATATATATATATATATATATATATATATATATATGTATATATATATATATATATATATATATATATATATATATATATATATATATATATATGTATATATATGTATATATATATATATATATATGTATATATATATATATATGTATATATATATATATATATATATATATATGTATATATATATATATATATATATATATATATGTATATATATATATATATATATATATATATATATGTATATATATATATATATATATATATGTATATATATATATATATATATATATATATATATATATATATATACATACATACATACATACATACATACATACATACATACATACATATATATATATATATATATATGTATATATATATATATATATATATATATATATATATATATATATATATATATATATATATATATATATATATATATATATATATATATATATATATATATATATATATATATATATATATATATATATATATATATATATATATATTATTGGGCTTGGTCATGAGATTTGTAATCCTTTTTGGCAATTAGAATTATTTGGGCCCAAACTTTTCCTTAGCCCATCTTTTATTTTCAAAAAAAAGTTAAAAAAAAAAGTAAGAGGGAAGGTGGCCGGTCCTATGGGACTCTTGGTGGAGCTTGTAATTCCCTTAGGGTAATAAAGGATCAAGGCATTAATCCCATATAATTAACCTTCTTAATTCCTTGATCATTTTCATTTTGACATCCTTTCATTTCTAAAGTTTTCAAGGATAAAAAAAAACATATCCTCTCAAAATTTCTCCTAATTCACATTCCTAACTCCATTATCCTTCATCATTTGGTGTTTTCTTTTACAATTGTAAGTGTAATTTTTAATCTATGTTGATTCTTAAGTTTTAATTTAAAATTCTATGATTATTATATGTGTTATCTTATATTTCATGTTTAATTTATGAATTTAAAATTTCATGTATGATTTTGGGATGTATTTTTCTATCTAAATTGATGAAGAATGTTTCTTTTTAAAGTTTTTAGATATGCATATATGTGAATAATAGGATTGGTTTGTGTGATGGGTGATTTTGATATTTATATATAAATATGAATGTTCATGTAAAAAAATGTGTGTGTTTTTTTTATATTTGGTGGAAAAGTTATTTATTTTATTGGCTAATATGAGAAATTTATAATTTTGCTAGAGAAAAAAAAAATACAAATATGTATAAAGAAATTATTGTTGAACAATGAATTTAATCTCAAAGATGGTTCATAAGAATTATATAAATTTGGTCATTAATATTTGATAGGCAATGTACCATTTGGAATTCATTTGTTGATGAATTTTGGTGAATCCCGTAGGGTTAGGAAAATGGTAAAAAAAATTTGTTTATGGGACACTTTTTGGCTTGAAAATAGGTTAAAAATACTTAGAGTACACTATGAATTATGAAAATTAGTACCCGGGGGTTTTGACGCCTTCCGGACGCAACGGTGAAGTCGGAATTTCAGTTTGGCAGTGTTAACATACTGTTCTGGACAGAATACTAAATCTGAATTTTATTTGATGTTATGTTGTAATGAAGTATGTTGTGTGATCATGAATTGTTTGCAAGTCTGGCTTGATGTTAGATGTGTGTGTGTGTGCGAGCCTTGGTTGTGGTTTGAGAAAGTGTGAATATATGCTTATTCCCGTATGTACGATTGAATCGTGTAGGAAGTCGATTCTTGACGGGAAGTTGATAGTTTCATTTAAGATTTGCTTTTGCTTTCTTAAGGTACGTACATGCAGTAAAATTTTATACATCGTGGATTGGTTGTTATAAAGGAATAATAATAATAATAATAATAATAATAATAATAATAATAATAATAATAATATATTGAATAAAGTGTGAAGGTGATGTTATGCTTTCTTATTCAAGAGATATAATTTCAATAACTTGATGAGTAGAGGTAGTATGACCTCACTAACTTTAAAGTAGACGTAGTATGACGTCGATTGGTGGAAAGATTTTACTCGCGGTTTGTGGGGGCATTATGAGCCACCGCGGGGGTATGCATACTTAACCATAGGCACCGAAGTAAGGCGTGTTGCCTATGGTAGAGACTTGCTTAGGGGTTAGCTCCCCCTAATGTATTGTCTTACTCCGGAAGTTTGGGGTTTGGTTCGGCAGTATGGCCGGAAAAGTACAACAGTATGGCTGAATAACTCAATGAATCATTTGAAATTTATTAAATAGTAAATATTGAACTGTAGTCGACGTATGGTAAGTTGCCATTGTGCTTTATGCTATAATGTTAATGTTATAAGAGATGTTTTTGCTAACGTGTACCTTTGATCTTAACGATCCTGCGATGATGTTGTTTTTCCTTTCGGGGTTAATAACTAGCAGTGAGTTAAGTTGCAGGCTGGGGAGTGAGGATTACATCTGAAGAATAAAAGAGATAGAGTACGGAAGGATTTTAATTTCGAACTTTATTAGCTTTTTAGAAATGGATTTATTCAAGAGGCGACTTCGCTCTCGAGATGTACTCATTGGACTTTTGGTTTCATATCTTTTATCCGCTGCTAAGACTACGATATCACTAATTAATCTACAATAACTCTAGTAGAACTCGATCCGCCAGTTTTAACTTTAAAAATTTTGTTTTCTCGTGCCTTTATGACATCTTGGTTTAACTCGGGTCCTGCTTGATTTTCTTTTAAAATATAAAAATCTCCCTTTTAACGATCCGAGTTTTTCTGGGATGTTACAAATTGGGGTGGGTTTTAGGGGATTTTCCTTTTTTTTTCAAAGTTAAAAAAAAATCAAATTTAACTTGTTCAATTAGTTTTAGGTCACTAACGACTTATAAATTAAAGGAAAATTGGCTCAAAACAATCCCAACTATCGCTCATTGGCCATAAATAATCCCCAATTAAAATAATCCCAACTTTGACCTGAATTTGTTCAAGGCATACACTACAACTTAGTAACTTGGGATAGCAGGTTACCTCCATTTAAATAAAAAACAAAAATAAAAAAATAAATAAAGGAACAAAAAAAGTAAAAACACTTCTTCACACTCCAACCCTCCTCCTCCTCCACCACCAACCGGCCACCCCACCACCAGCCAGCCTCCCACAGCCACGCTAGCAACAGCAGCCACCATCGAACACCGGCCACGCCAGCAACAGCCTCCCCAACCTCCTTCTTCTCCCACCATTCGAACACCAATAAAGGAACAAAAAAAGAAAAAACCCTCACCACCCAGGCACCACCACCCCACCGCAACCACCACCATTTACATCCCTCACAGTCCATATCTCTACCACCCCTCGAAATCAACCTAACCCCCACCTGTTTTGCAGCCAAAAGAACATGGGTGTGGGTTTGGTTTATTAATTTCAATTTATTTTGGGGTTGAGGTGGTGCTTGAGGTGGCTAATCAATTGGGACTACGGTGGTGCAGTCGGAGGTGGGTGCCGGAAATTGGTGGTGATGCAATTTGAAGGATGGTCGACGAAGATGGTGGTCGAATGGGGTGATGTTGTGGTTGCAGGCCGATGAAGATAGTGGTGCCTGGGTGGTGAGGGTTTTTTTCGTTTTTTTTTTCCTTTATTAGTGTTCGATGGAGGTTGCAGGCCGATGAATGGGTAGTTGTAGGCCGATGTTCGATGGTGGCGGCTGTTGCTGGCGTGGCTGTGGGAGGCTGGCTGGTGGTGGGGTGGCCGGTTGGTGGTGGAGGAGGAGGGTTGGAGTGTGAAGAAATGTTTTTATTTTTTTTTCCTTTACTTATTTTTTTATTTTTCTTTTTTTTAAATGGAGGTAACCGGCTATCCTAGGTTACCAAGTTGTAGTGTATGCCTTGAACAAATTCAGGTTAAAGTTGGGATTATTTCAAAATAATCGATAGTGGGGATTATTTATGACCAATGAGCGATAGTTGGGATTATTTTGAGCCAATTTTCCTAAATTAAATTGCCACTAAAGTTAAGATTTTTTAATATTAATCTAAAGTTGAGATTTTTAGAATAAAATAACCAAAAGTTGGGATTTTTAATATTAATTTCCCTTTTTTTGCAAAAAGCATGGGTAGCACATGCCACCCATGGTTCTAGAGTAGGTTCGCTTATGAATTGGTAATCGTACTAACTCTTGTTGTAAAGTTAATGTTAATTGGAAAAAAGTTTGCAAACCAAAAAAAGAGGGTAGTCTAGGCATAAGAAATCTTGAATATTGAAATTTAGCAGCAATCGAAAAAATAGCTTGGCTTATCAGTCCTGTAACACCCCTGAATTTCCAACTCATTAAACGAAACCAAAATCGTGAAGGACGGAAGGAAATTCTTGTGTTACATGAAAAGAAAAAGAAAAATAATTTAAATAAATGTTAATGACTAGCTAAAAAGGATGAGTGAGTGAAAATTTCGACAACATCTTTACTGAAATTGTGGATATAATGTAGATCAATAAATAGAGTAATTCAACTAACTAATCGAAGGCATCAAAGCCCTTCTGAATATGTCATGACGAAATGAATCATTTTCCGCTCATCAATTCATCAATTCTAACACGGATCGTGGTTCCAGTGTTAACGCATCGGTTTAATAGCTATAAAAGAAGTATACCTACGACCGTACATCCAAAAATCATGCAGCGAAACTATGAACCATACAAGGAGTCACATGGCTCCACACAAGGGAATTATATATTCAAAAACTTTATAAGTAATATACGAGTCACAAAGCATTGGTTACTAGTAAAATAATTGCTACGATCGTACTCCGCTCGTTCCCCCAATGCAATGCAAAAGAAGCTTCTATACTTGTTATGTTAGACTATGATCCTCCTGCTGCTCAACATAATGACCATAGCCAAATGTATCATAGCAGGAACATCATAGAGAGTCATGAACAAACAAAAACAAACACATACACGTAAGTAATCAATGAACTTACAACAATTAGAACCATAGAACAAGGGGATAGGTAGCAATATAGCACATCAATAACGAATCTACTCATTTGTTTAAACACCTCTATTTACTCATGATTTCTCTTTTAAACTAATAATCCCTTGAAGTATATTCAAAGGTAGTGGATCTTTTCTCTATTCATGGCATAGTGACACGGCCAAGGGCGTTATAGGCCAGTCGGCGCCCATGGGAAAATATGAGCTCATACCCCTCCAGCACACCTTCTCGGGTACTACCTTCGGGAAATCTAACACACTGGGGTACCAATCCAGTGAAGAGGCCACCATATTGGGGTTTACAAGGCTCGCATGGTAACACCTCGGTCAAGGGGCGGTATCGGCCACCCGGTGCCCAATGACAAAAGTATGCTCATACCCCCCTTACGGTGATCCCGTCGGATCTCACCTAGGGCACTGCTAAATCAACTGGACATAATCTAGTTGAGTCACGCCAACCAATCATAATCAAGCCTCAATAACTAGGGAATCACTTGGATACCACACACACTATAGTGCGTTCTCTACTATTTAGGAATTTGTTCTCATAGTGTCCTAATGCTTTCATTCTACTTGCCTATACCACTATTATGACTATTCGATAGCATAGTTTACTTTTTGGTGCTCTAAAATTCTAATACGATGCATATAATCATGAAATATTGATAATACCTTGAAACGATGAATAATTAATTACTACATGTACGTACCTACAAGTGTCACTACACGACCAAAAGTTACAAAAATCACCCAACTAAGGCTCTGCTTTCCTCTTATGAACTGGAAACCTATACAAGTTAGGAATAGAACTAATAAGTTCCCTTAACTACTTTGCCATACCAACTAAATGCCCAAGTAACCACTATTACCCATTCAACATGAGTTTTCGATTATTCTAGCACGCACACAACTCATTCAATACAAGTCAAAATCATTAACTCAACACAACATAAGTCTTTTCACCAATTTAAAAGTAAAAGTATCTGTGAATTGTTCCTTTTCATCAACTAATTTTGAGTATATCGGTTTGCGTTACCCAAAAATAACTAATCACAACTAAGCCTTACAATTTTAATATAACACTTATATAATGATAAGGCAAATCTTAGAGTTATCGAATCGCGATATCATTTGTTACATTCTCCAAAGTTAGAAAGAACTATAATCACAACAACATGACAAGTAACTTTAGCAACCATTGAAGATAAGTTGACATTATGCTCTTGGCTTTGCTACGGTTATGCATTTATAACTTCAATGACGACCTACTAAGAGCATTTGTAATTCACAACAATCAAGTCACAACAATTAACAGCTATTACTCCCCATTAACAACCAAAACCATTTCTATGATCAACTATAATAAAAATCATTACTAAATAAATATATCATAATCACAACTAACACAACTAAACCTTAAAACAACTTATGAAATTATCAAATCAATCATCGCACCACCAACATATTACATAAGAGCACACACTATAAAAATTTCATCCCTAAATTAAACTCTAATCAATTCATTGTTCAAAGATAACATCTTTAATTACTACTCATACTAAGATTCAAAGAAACTAATACACAATCAACACACAACCCATAATTTCTAATCACACTTCAAACCCTAAATCATAAATATATTCAATTCATCAATCAAACTCTTACCCATAAAAAGATTCAATGAAAATAATACAAAATCAACATCACACTCATAAACTTTATAAAGCTTTTGGTTGAAAACAAGAAGAATCAAATGGAAGAAGAGGAGGTGTCTTACAAAGGTAAAACTAGCAAAAGATGAAGGGGTAAGTGAAGGTTGTGGTGGTGGTGAACTAAGGCTAGTCGTGGTGCTTGAATGGTCTAACGCAGTAGCTTAATGTTGTCTATTGGCTGCACAACGCAGCCTGGCTGCTGGGGCTCAGGTGCACCGGATGGCTGCCGGTGGGGAGCTGGTTGCTGCTGCTAGGCCGCCTGCTGTTGGTGGTTCTAGCAACTGCAGTTGGACCGTGAGGGAGAGGGGAGTGAGAGAAAGAGGGAAAAGAAGAGGGGAGTGACGAGTGGATTGTTTTTTTAGCAACAAGGGTTTCATGCCCTTTTTATCATTATTATTATTATTATTATTATTATTATTATTATTATTATTATTATTATTATTATTATTATTATTATTCGTAGGTATTTACCCATGCCATGCACGGATCGCCTGAAAATCATATAAGTAATAAATAATTTGGTTTTTAACATCTAAGATTATGTATTTGCATTCATCACTTGGTTACAACTCAAACTTT
>NC_080052.1:8092121-8184621 GCF_026212465.1 Amaranthus tricolor | reverse complement strand
TCCAGCCAGTCATAAGCTTGGATTTGAAATCTCTGAATCTTTCAGCAACAGCTGAAAGAAAAACATTCTTCTTCTCCACATCGTTCTCAATGTGAAAAATTATATTTATTAGTGTCAATTAAATTATTTTAAAATTAAAATAAATGAATAAAAATAGTAAAGTTGCTTACCATAGTATCATCCCATAGAGAGTTCTTCAAACCCTCCGAAACCTCGTTCCATGCGTATAATATGGAAATCTTACGAATACATATGCCGATTTGTTTTCCATATTGCCTACGCCATTTGCCACAAGGTTGACCCGATGCATTGTATTCCAAGTGCATGGGTTCTGCGACTTTGAGGCTTTTCGTAGAGCCTCGTCATTTTCTCTTCTTAGAACCAACGCTAGTAATTGGTACTATTTCTATCTCCGAAGGGTATGGTGGGGCTTCTTAAGCCATACGCTCGTGTCTAACAAATGGGTCGTCATCCTCTTTGTCAGCCTCTCTTCGGAGTCATGGACATCATCAATTATGTCCTTCTACATCTCGGGATCATAGTCCTTATCCGACTCAATATGATGCTCATTATCAGAAGTCTCAATCTCGGGGACAATTTCATCTCTGAAAAGAGGCATTGTAGACGAGTACTTAAATGAATATGAATAGAAATATATTAGAACAACATAGGAACGTAATTTCAATCCTAACCATTTAAACACAATAATATATACCAAATAGTCGCTGTGTACCAAGTTTCATACAAAACAAACCAAGTTTGAACCACTTTATGCGAGAAAATGCCAAAAACGCTTTTAAAACCTTTAAAATGAAACTTAGCACGTAATATCAATCATATGACTATTGTTTTCAATTCTAACCATTTCAACACAATAGCATATACCAAATAATTTTGTGTGCCAAGTTTCATGCAAAACAAACCAAGTTTGAATTACGTTATGCGAGAAAGTTCCAAAAAAGCATAAATACTTCATACCTTGTGAATCACTTAATTCAAATGTATTTCTTCTATGTGATCTACAAGAACCAACATCTAAATCATCTTCATCCACAGATTTTGGATTGATAAAGGGCGGGGAGTCTTCAAAAGTATCATATTCTTCCTCATCCTCAACATCACCTATACTAAGGATACTTCTTTTTCCCGGTACAACAATAGATCATTTTTTATCGGATGGGTCTACAATGTAGAATACTTGCTTGGCTTGTGTGGCTAGTATAAATGGTTCCTCACTATCACGCAAACGAGTTAAGTCTACAAGAGTGAATCCACAAGGGTCATCATTTTATACGCATCATCGATTATTATCTACCCACTTGCATTTGAAAAGACCAATAGTGAAACTAGAGTAGTCAAGCTCCCATATTTCATGTACCCGCCCGTAGTATACCAATTTAGCATCAATCGGAGATTGATCCTTGGCACTCGCGTAAAATATAGATGGTGCCAAAATAGAAACCCCACTATTCTGCATATAAGATGACTTCTTATCTTGACCCTCAGTCCTAAATGTGAACCCATTAACATCGTAACCCTTATATTTGTTGACGTCATCACGAGGACCAAAAGCTAACCACTTAACAGTTTCAGATACAAACTTGAGTTCTTCACATATTACTCGATTATGAAACCAATCAATAAACGTCTGATTATGCAAAGCATCAATGCCCTATCCCCTTTAGAAGGATAATTGGCACCCAATATATCAAAATGCTCATACAAAAAAGGATGGACTTCTGGAATATGATGCAACACATACAAGTGTTCTTGTAGAAGACATTCTTGAGAAGGTATGATCGATTTGGAGCCAATTGTTCCTTTTCCCTCAAGCCTTTCTTCATGTCGAGAGGTGGGAAGTCCAATAGGCTTTGCCATGGCCATATACTCGGCTATGAAGTTACCAATCTCATCGCTCACAGTGCCTTGAATCATACTCCCCTCGGGTTGTGTTGGATTCCTCATTTTATTTTGTAAAACTCCCATGTGTCTCTCAAAAGGATAACACCATCTTAAAAAACTGGACCCAAAAGCTTGATTTCGCGAACGAGATGGATAATAAGATGAACCATTATATCAAAAAAAGAAGGTGGAAAATACATCTTAAACTTGCATAAAGTTACAATCACGTCGACTTGAAGAGCATCAAGCTTAAAGGGATCACATTTTACTTACCATGTCTTACATTAGGTCCTATTCTTAGAATATGATTTTGCTAGCTCTTAAGTCTTGTTTGAAAACTTATTCTAGAGTACTTAGATCACATTTGAAATATATCCCCCTATTTTTTTCTATAAAATTAATCATAACATTACAAGCCTTTTTTTATCATAACAGTAATGTTACTACAATTCTTATTTTCACTTATTAATTTAATATTTTTCTCAAGCCCATATGAACAGCACTCCGTTCCAATTTTATTATTGTAGCCTGAAAGTAATGCTCATTTCTCATTCTTAAACGTACAACACGAGTTCTAAGTGTTATTGACCATGTCAATTTGGAATTTGACCCGTTAACTGGCTGTCTTATCTTCATCGGCAGATATTCATCCACTTCACACTGAAATACTAATTTATCAAAGTGATTTTTCCATTCATTTCCTTGAATTTTTTTTTCTACCCAAATAAAAGATTAGAACACAATTTAACTTTACTTTTTATAGAAAAATTACTATGAAAAATAAAGTTAAATATTGTGCTAATGGTTTTATCCAGGTTGGAAAATAAATATAAGAATTGAATTGAAGGACCAGTTTGATAAATTAGTATTTCAGTGTGAAGGGGAGGAATATTTACCGGTGAAGTTAAGACCGCCAAGAAACGGGTCAAATTCCGAGTTGCCACGGGTAAAGACAATGGGAGCTCGTGTTGTGTGTTTAAGAATGAGAAATTAGGATTAGTTGCAGTCTACAATTATAAAACTGTAGTGAAGTACTATTTGTATAGGAATGAGAATATTATTAAAATAAAAGGCGAAAGTAGGTATCGTAGTAGCACTGCTGTTTAGTTGTAGAAGGCTGTTAATGCTATGATTTGTTATATAGGAAAAGGACGGGAGTTATATTTTGCATGTGCTTTCAACACTCGAGGAATGGGTTTTCAAACAAGGCCTTGGAGTGAACAAAATCATAATATAAGAATAGGATAAGATGTATGGCATGGTAAGTAAAATTTGGAGAAATGAAGTTGGAAAACAAGCTTTCTCAAGAGAATAGTTAGTGGTAGTTTTTTTGTAGCTTCTTTGTCTAATGATGCTACTCAACATGGTGTAAATAACAGTAACTTGGCATCATAAGATTCTAAGTTATGATTTCTTTGCTCCTTTTTTTAATTTATGATCACATTACTCACCACTCATTACATAATAACACACACTTATCACTTAAACCGACTATTATCCCTAAGCTTTTTTCCATCTTTATTTTGCTTACTATGTCATTAGGTCCTATTCTTAGAATCTGATTTTGCTAGCTCTATAGTCTTGCTTGAAAACCTATTCTAGAGTACTTAGATCACATCTGAAATATATCCCTCTATTTTTTTCTATAAAAATAATCTGAACATTAAAAGCCATCTTTAGCATAACAGTATTGCTACTACAATTCCTACTTTCACTTATTAATTTAATATTATTCGCATGCGCATATAAACAGCACTCCGTTCCAGTTTTATTATTGCAGGTTGGAAGTAATGCAAATTTCTCATTCATAAACGCACCATGCGAGTTCTAAGTGTTGTCGACCATGTCAATTCGGAATATGACTCGTTAGCTGGCTTTCTTATCTTCATCGGTAGATATTCATCCGCTTCACACTGAAATACTAATTTATGAAAGAGATTTTTTCATTCATTTCCTTGAATTTATTTTTCAACCCAAATAAAATATTAGCGCACTATTTAACTTTAATTTTTAAAGAAAAATTACTATGAAAAATAAAGTTAAATACTGTGCTAGTGCTTTTATAAAGGTTGGAAAATAAATAAGGGAATTGAATTGAAGGATCACTTTGATAAATCAGTATTTTAGTGTGAAGCGAAGGAATATCTACCAGTGAAGTTAAGACCGCCAAGAAATGGGTCAAATTCCGAGATGCCACGGGTAAAGACAATGGGAACTCATGTTGTGTGTTTAAGATTGAGAAATTAGGATTAGTTGCAGTCTACAATTATAAAAATGTAGTGAAGTACTGTTTGTATAGGAATGAGAATATTATTAAAATAAAAGGCGAAAGTAGGTATCGTAGTAGCGCTATTGTTTAGTTGTAGAAGGCTGCTAATGCTATGATTTGTTAAATAGAAAAAGGATTGGGGATATATTTTGCATGTGCTTTCAACACTCGCGGAATGGGTTTTTAAACAAGGCCTATGAGTGAACAAAATCATAATATAAGAATAGGATAGGATGTATGGCATGGTAAGTAAAACTTGGAGAAATGAAGTTGGAAAACAAGCTTCCTTAAGAGAGTAGTTAGTGGTAGTAGTTGGTTTAAGTGATAATTGTGTGTTGTTGTGTAATGTGTAGAGAGTAGTGTAATCATAAATCAAAGAAGTTTTTTTTGTTTATATATAGTATGTAGGTTTCGAGTATTGCGACTCCTAAGCTTTTTTTCATCTAGTTTTCTGATAAGTTCTTTATAGTAATGCTCAACTATTTCTACACATAGCGCTATTACTCGCTACCTACTAGAGTAGTGATCAGTAAAACCATACAATAATATTCTTTTAACTAATTAGACTACATTTAACTGTTGACTTGTTATGCCTTCAATCTTGCAAGCTTGTTCCCTTCTTCCTTCTCTTTCCTTATGAGGCATGACACAGTAGTAGTAGTAATAGCAGCGCGATCTGACACAACAACAACAACACAGCAGCAATAGCACGTCAGTATTAACAAAACGTCGACAGCAGCAACGACAACATCACAAAAACAACAAAAAAGCGAAACAACATCAATAATAAAACAACGATAGCAATCCAAGAGAGCGGTAGTGAAAAAAGCTTAAGGACATTAGTGTTACATATAATTTATAAGGTTACATGTCAATACGCTTGTTCTAGGTTAAATTTGAATTTTGTTGATTTTCTACTGATGGTTTTGGTTTTTGATTAATGTTTTAAGGGTTTGAGTATATCTTCAACAATGAATTTCAATTTGTATAAAAAATTGGTTTTTTTTTTTGGGTCTAACAAGTATGTTATATTGGTGATTATTTGATTATTTTGGGTTTATTTTGTATTTGATTCACTTGGGGGAAAAATTATGGCACTCTTAAATCTATGTTTAAGATATTATTTTATCTTTATTTTTCCTTTTCATTTATCTTGCAATTCCTAACATTAATGGATTTTGTTTCGATTATGAAACGAGGAAATGGGAAACAGTTGAAATACCGTTAGTAGAAGCGTTATCAGGAGCGGCGATTCGTGGAAGGAAGCGACTTGAATTCCTGCAAAACAACACATTAGCCTTGTCCGGGGGGCGATCTCCCGGAAAACCCCTCCGACGCTCAAGTTAGAACGTTGATATGAGATTATTGAGTAAATGATTGTAAACTGAATGCAAGATGTCGGGGTTGATATTGCTGGACTTTGGGTAGGCTAATGAAGTGGAGTAAGAGTAGGGATACTTAAGAGGATTATTTTCAGATGATCCCTTCCCTTTTGATGTTGGCCTCTATTTATGGTGGTGAAGAAGGAAGTTATTTCTGAGAAGAAGTGGATTATCATGGGAGTAATGGGCAGTTGTCACCCAATGGAAGAAGGATAACCAAGCAATGAGGGAGAGGGGGAAGTTGGGTCAAACAGGAGGTTATTTTCCTGGAGGGAGTTAGGGTTTTGTATGAGTCACTTGCTTATGGGCCAACTGAAGAGTTAGGAGAATCCACGAAAGGCCCATTGACTAAAAGTCAAAGTCAATCCAAAAGGTCAAAGGTTATTAAGGTAAAATGACATTAATAATCTAAATAAATAAATAAACAAATTAGGTAGGTGATACCATGAGATTTAGCCCCACGCACGAAGGATGATATGAGAAAGGCAACCCTGATGACTCGAAGTATCTTTCTTTGTGCGGAAACGGTAAGCGTCATTTGATAGTTTTTTAGGCGGAACCCAAAAATTAGACTCGTGAGCTTTAAATCGACTATTCACATGCCGAATTCCGAGTTGTAACGAAGAAGTTATGGCCTTTTCAAAATAACTGCAAGAGATGCTTTAAGAAAAATAAATAACGTCAGTCAAGCCGCGGCTTCAAGCATGCCGCGGAATAACCCTGTCCGTCTATTTTTTAGCAGCAGGAATCTGGATACGAAGGTTGGATCCTGGTTCACACTTTATTGATGCCGCGGAAACTCCAATACTTAGAATGTTTTGGATTGAAATAGCCCCCAAGGGGGGTCCGACTTCTCTACTGCACGAATGGCATTACCATAATTAATTTTTATTATTATTTTAATCCGAAGTTGCGGGACTTCAGGGACTTGGAATATTTTTGGAATAAGATAACCACCAAAGCGAGTCCGACATATGGACTTCTCGGACAAGATATTGGTTTTGTCCTACCTTTCTTCTTGTTGGCGTGTTATAAGCCGTGGAATCTTGGCAAGGTACCATACCGCGGCATGAGTGAGTGGATTCGCAAAAAAATAATGAGTCACGTGTGTTGAGGACGCGGCCTTTTGTCCTACCTTTCTTCTTGTTGGCGTGTTATAAGCCGTGGAATCTTGGGAAGGTACCATACCGCGGCATGAGTGAGTGGATTCGCCAAACAATGAGTCACGTGTGTTGAGGACGCGGCTTAGATTTATACTTAGATTTTTATCCTTCACTGAGGGACTTAGAGGAGCCTGACTTATCGATGTTGCAGGAAGACAAAAAGACTTGAACCGTTTTCCTTGTTCTAATAAGCCCCTTGTTCTTCTAGGACGCGGAATGATCATATAGGTCGATGTCTTCGATTATACGGAAAAATGGAAGAATTTCTCCCATACTTAGAATCTGTACACCATAACTGGAGGCACCTGGGAGTCCGACTTATCAATCATACGGACATCCCTCATACTTGAAATAATTTCTGTTTCTTGGGGTGTAATTCAGGGTCCGACTTATTGACTCTACGGCCTCAAGAGAAAAATTAATAACTTAGAGAATTTGTTGATGTTTTCTCACATTTTTGGGGTCCGACTTATCGACTCCCCAGTCATAATCAAGATCTGATACTTGAAAATTTTTCAATATTTCCCCTTCATTGAGGGGTCCGACTAGTCGACCTCACGGACATGGGTAAGAATACTTAGACAAATCTTCGACGTCTGCCCCCTCATTTGGGGGTTCGACTTATCGACTTCCCGGTTTAAGTTTGGGATTCCACTTCGTTCAAGGGATGTTTAGATTCGATGTTGGAGAATTTATTACTGCAATAAATAGGGTTGTTGGAACAGTTCCCTCTCACCTAACCTTCATTAACTCCCTCAATTCTTCAAATCGCTTGAAAGAGAAAGTAGAGAGAGACGCTCTGACAACCTTCAACCCTTCAAACTTCTGACAAACTTCTCGAAGATCTTCAAGGATTCTGACAATACTTCATCAATCTTCTGAAAAATCTTCAAAATTTCTTCAAGGTATTCAAATCTTTCTTCAAATTCTTGAATTTCTTCAAATTATTCCTCAAACTGTTCTTCAAGTTCTTGAATGTTTAAAGTTGAATTATTTTTATGAAATTAGTCATTATCCTTTACAAGTTTCGCCTACTATTTTATGACTATCATTAATATGGATGTCGCGGCTACTCATGAGACAATAGCTAACTTCGACATTAACTCGGCTAACCCGACGGAAATTCCTTTGGTAGCTTGTAGACGCTTTAATAAAGAGAGGTTGCTAATGAATGATTCGGACGATAGTAGTTCGGTGAGAATCACCCCTCATAATGAACAAATAAAGGCTGGGGATGAGTCATCTGTATCCCCTGTATACCCTCCGAAGATAAAGAAAACTGCTCTTTGGGAAGTGAGCGTTGCTTTCTTCCCCAATTACTTGCTGCGAATAAATCATGACCTAGAAGGCTTATACTATGTGGATATGGAAAACATCGAAGGATTATCCGAGTCCTCAGGAAGGGAGAGCGCAGCGCCGGTTTCTCCACCATTTTACATTCCAAGCGGCGGTCCCCTTAACTACTTCATAGATTTACAAATCAAGAGAGACTTAGACAAGCGTCGGGAAGCCATCTCTTAAAAATGGGGTTTGAAAAATGACCTCAACATTATTACCCCAGGGAATTACGACACCGTTAGGTTTCCTCTCCCACACTGTATAACCGTATATTTTCCTTCTTTTGAGTTAGGACTTAGGTTTCCTCTCCATCCATTTTTTAGGGAGGTATTAGATTTTTTGAATGTCTCAGTGCCCGAATTATACCCTAACGCATGGGGTTGTATGGTGGCGTTTTTGATTCTGTGTAAAGTTTTAGCCGTGCCACCAACACTTACTGCCTTTAGGTATATATTTAGAGCCCGCCTATGCAATTCTCAATCATACGGCTGTGGCTGGATAACCTTCACACATCGTTGTGGGCTGAAGATAGTCCACGACCTCCCTGACAATCAGAAGGGATATAGGACGAAGTTTGCTTATTTATACAATTCAGGAGGATGGAATATTAAGACCTCCTTCGACATCAATCCCAACCTTTCGGGTTTTAATAACGGGATCCCGCAATGTTCTTTTAATGATGCGGTGATCGTAGAGTACGCAATGTCCAACTCAACTGGATACTGGGTCGTCCTGAGTTGGAGAATGAGAAACTCCTCTCAGCATTCGGCATCAGCCTGGCTATTGATCGGAGTAAGAGTCGTCGGATTCTTTCCTTCCCATTTTTATTGTATGTCTACTTGTTTCTAACTCTTGATTTTTCAGGGATAGCCTAGGAAAACTTACGGGAAAAAAATCCAAAACTTATGAAGAAATTCAGCGTTATGCGATTTGCTCAAGGGGCCATCCAACGGCACGCGAAAAAACCTCTACCTCTTCCTCCAAAGGTATAAATTCATATATCTTTCGAACTATGAGGGATTTCTCCAAATTCTTCTAACTTTTTTTTGTAGGACTCGGCAACGGTAGAAAAAGGGTTGGACGAAGAGCTCGGGGAAGAGGAGGCTCTCCGTCTCCTCGAGGAGAGGAAGAGAGTCCATATTCCCGATGACTCTCAGAGGGTAATTCCCTCTAAGAAGAGGGAAACGAGGAAAAAGAAGAGTGGGAAGGAGAGAAAAAGAAAAAGAGACTCTCCTTCCCACGGGGAGAGCGCAGCAAAAAGGGCCTCCCAGGATACCATATATACCGCCGTACCTCTACAAGCGAGGTCGGCGGAAGGGGAGACGTCGATTCCCCCGGCCGAGGCTCCCATCTCCAATAAAGGCAAGGAGAAGGTCGGGGAATCATCCACGGCCCCAAAGCCGCGGATAGAGGAGGTGTATCGCCGCAGGGAGGTCTTACCCATCCAGCACGATACCCTCTTCAATCAATTGGGTCACAAGGGTATGATCACCCGCTTTAATAAGGCGACATCCCATCTGATCAGCCGGAAGGACGTCGATCATCTGGAGTCCCTGCCTCCTATCGACAGGGTTCGCCAACTCAAGGCCTCGGCGGCTGAGGTATGACGTTACATTTTTCATACTCTGTTGAATAGGAGGGCTGGACAATCTATTGACTTGATTTCTTTTTGGGCAGACATACTTGAGGTTATTGTTCCAGTTGAATCTCAGCCGTCAGAGTGCCGCGGACAGGGAGACCCTGGCAGCCCTCACCTCGCACTGCAACGAACAAGAGGAGGAGCTGAAGAGGCTGAGGGAGGATCTTGAGGAGCTTCCGGTTTTAAGAGAAAAGCTGGCTAAGTGCGTCGATCTAAAAGAGCGCTTAGTCAGAACAGAACAATGGCGAGAGAAGGCCAGGAAGCAGCTAGAGGGGACCGTCGGTAGTTTAGACGCGGCTTCAAACCTGTCGGCCACCCTCGGCCACGAAATCGGGCACCTGATGGATATTCATGCCAGGCTGGTTCAACAAAGTCAGTCACTTCTGCATCAGGTGTCGGATGATTCGGATAAATTCCAATCCTTGTTATCCGCGGCAAGAATATACAAGCTTTGCTTGGGTAGGAAGTCGCGGATAGCAAGGGATTGGTTGACCTCGGATGAGCCGGAGGCGTCAAGTTTCTTGGGGGCGCTGACCGCGGAATGGTGGGCACCGGTACCATGATTAGTGACGAAAAATTCCGTCTGGCTGCCGCGGAGTTAGGCGTCGACTTCGATTCTCTCCTTCAGAAGGCAAATCAAAAGGGAGACGAAGCTTTGGCTAACCTAGCTCCGATTTTGGAGCGGGAGTCAGCGGTGCTGGTGGACCCCCATTCAGACGTTGAAGAGGCGAGGGAGTGGTCGGAGAGAGTGGACATTGCGGCTGAAAAGCAGGCATTATGCCTTGATTTGGACAAACTCTCTCTCTCTCCTCCCTCAGCCTCGGACGTCCCCGAGGACTTAACGCTCTCTAAGCTGGAGAGTTTGTGTTTAGATTTGTCCAATCTGCTGATTGACGAGGGAAAAAACCTCCAAGGCTTATCCAAGGAATTATCCGAGATCGAAGTGGAGCCGTTCGATATTGAAGAATTTATAAGCTTCACTCCGAGCCTTGGCGAGGGAGTGGCCGGGTCCCCTCAACCACCGCCTCAAGATCCAGAGGGAGATGTAGACGCCTTCCTGGATGATATCTGATATTTTTGTAATGTAAACTTGACATTTGTAATCAACCTTTGTAATTTTGAATCGAATCATATTTTTGTGCCCAATTATTCGTATGATCAATGATTATTCCTGATTTCAATGTATTGTGCTATTTGGAGTATTTTCGGTTCTATTTCACAGGCTGCGGCCTTTCGACCAACAAGCTGGGATTGATTCGGTCAATTTTTACTTAGAACAATTTCGATCTTGGGACCCCATTCTATGGGTCCGACTTATTGATGTCACGGCCGGGTGAAATTTACTTAGAATAATTTTGACAATTTCGATCTTGGTATCCCATTCTAAGGGTCCGACTTATCGATGTCACGGCCGGGTGACATTGAAGATTTACTTAGAATAATTGACCTTGGGACCCTATTCAAAGGGTCCGACTTATGGATGTCACTGAAGTTTACTTTGATTTAATAAAGGACCTTGAATTTAACTTGAATTAACTTGATTTTTTGGACCCCAGTCTAGGGGTCCGACTTATCGATGTTACTGGCGGACAAGATTTTTCTTAACATAATTTTCACCTTTGACCCCTCTTTTTGGGTCCGACTTGAGGATGTCACTGATTCGTAGTGACTTGGAATAAATTTGAATTTGGAACCCCTCTCAAGGGGTCCGACTGATAGACATTACTGAATTTAATAAGATTTGCAATATTACTAGAGGAAGTAGAATATAACTGAATACTTGTTGAAGCCGGATAATTCTGAAAAAATGAAATCTCTGATATATTGAAAAATGTAATGACAACGCGACTATGCCGTGGGATAAAACTACTGATTCTGATGAAATTAATGATCATTGACTGGCCTTTTGCGAATCTCATTAAATGAAGTACTTCTTTAAGTGATCTCCATTCCATGGGCTGGGTAGCTTCTTTCCTTTCATGTCTTCTAGTTCGAATGTTTCGGGTTTGATGACGCGGATGATTTTGAATGGGCCATCCCAGTTGGCCCCAAGTTTCCCTTTATCTACGATTTTCCCCGTGGCCTCAACTTTACGTAGGACGAAGTCGCCAACTTGAATGTGTTTAGTTTTGACAAGTCGGTTGAAGCTGCGAATCATCTTCTGTTTTTGGGCCATGGACCTTAACAATGCATTTCCTCGTGTTTCTGGAAGCAGATCTAAGTTCGCCCTTTTCCCTTGTTCATTCTCGTTGTGTGAGTAGTAGGTAACCCTTGTGGAGGCTATGCCTATCTCTACTGGAAGCACGGCTTCGGACCCGTATACCAAGGAGAATGGGGTATGCCCTGTTGCTTCTTTAACGGTTGTTCGGCTTGCCTATAGAATGCCGGGTAGTTCTTCATCCCAAGTACCTTTAACCCCCTCTATTTTCTTTTTGATGCCATTCAAGATCTCCTTGTTTGCTGATTCAACTTGCCCATTCGTTTGTGGTCGAGATACTGAACTGAATCGGATTTTAATGCCAAATCTGTCGCAGTATTCTATCGTGTTCTTACTGACAAATTGTCTCTCATTGTCGGTAATGATCACGCGAGGAATACCGTATCTTGTGATGATATTTCGTCATATGAATTGACAGACTTGTTTGTCTGTGATGGAGCTGAGGGCCTTGCTTCCACGTACTTGGTGAAATAATCAATAGCCACAATAATGAATTTGCGTTCCCCTTTTGCAGGTGGGAAGGGGCCGAGAAGATCTATGCCCCACTTATCGAAAGGCAAGACGGCTTGCATGGCTGACAGGTAGTTAGAGGGTTTCCTTCCTATCTTCGAGTGGTATTGGCACTCGAGACATCGTTTGACTAGTGCTTCCGCGTCGCTCCTGAGTGAGGGCCAATAATATCCGCTTCTGAGGACTTTACCAATGACAGTTCGTATTCCCTGATGTATGCCGCATCCGCCCTCGTGTATTTCACGAAGGATGTAGTTTCATTCTTCAGGGGAGACACATTTCAGTTGGGGATGGGTGTATGATTTTTTATAAAGTGTGCCTTCGTGGAGCTCGAACCATCTGGCCTTCTTTTGAAGCACTTTTGCCTGATTCTCATCTTGGGGGAGCGTCTGATTTTGCAAATATTTGATGTATGGCTCCATCCACATTTCCGATCTAACAATGGTGTTAACCATGAGGTTGATACTGGGGTTGGAAAGTACTTCCCAGATAATCGTAAGCCGCGGATGTTTCAGCTGAGCTGACGAGCATTGCCAAGGAATCGGCCTGTGCGTTTTGAGATCTTAGGATGTGGACCAATGTGAATTTGTCGAATTTCTTGACAAATTCTCTTACTTGTTGCAAGTACATCTTCATGCTATCATCTTTGGCCTCGAATTCCCCATTCACTTGTCCGACTATTAGCTGGGAATCAGAGAAAGTGGATAATACTTTAGCCCCTGCCTCATAGCAAATTTTGAGCCCCATGAGTAGTGCCTCGTATTCTGCCTCATTATTGGACGCCGCGAACTCGAATCTGACCGCTCTTTCCATGCGGACCCCGGCAGAAGACACGATCAACAGCCCAGCTCCGCTTGCTGATTGTGTCGAGGATCCATCCACATACAACTTCCATTCTTGATTGGGTTCGGGATAATGAGGAACGGTGCTCTCGGCAATGAAGTCGGCCAGGGCTTGGGCTTTGATTGCTGTTCGCGGTTCATATTCAATGCTGAAATCTGCGAGTTGATTAGCCCAATCAGTGACGCGACTTGATTTGTTTTTTCCTCCCAGAATCTTCTTCAAAGGTTGGCTGGTCCTGACAATGATCTGGTGGGATTGGAAGTATGGTTTCAATTTCCTTCTTCCCATCACGATTGCAAATAAGACCTTCTCTACTTCGCTGTAGTTCCCTTCGGATCCTCAAAAGGCGTGACTTACATAATATATGGAGAATTGCTTCTTTTCCCTTTCGGCGATTAATACTCCTGATAGGGAGTATTCGGAGACCGAGACATATAAGACCAGCTTTTCCCCGTTGAATGGCGAAACCAGTTTTGGCAAAGAGGACAAGTGCTCTTTCAACTGCTGAAAGGATTCTTCGGCTTCTCTCGTCCATTCGAACTGCTGAAGGGCGAACATCTGTCCGCGGACTTTGATAGAAATCTCCCCAAGGCAGCTATTCATCGCGTTAGCTTTTGGACTTATTTTACGGATCCCGGGGACTTCATGTCCTGGATTGCCTGTATATTTTCAGGATTGAGTCGAATTTGGTGTTTTCGGAGGGTTATGAATGTCTCGCGTAAGTCCGCGGCATGCTGGGACGCCTGCTTGCTCTTTGTGATCATATCGTCCACGTATACCTCCAAGTTTCGGCCTATCTGAGATTGGAAGACCTTATTGACCATTCTCTGGTACGTAGCTCCAGCATTCTTTATCCCGAAGGGCATGACTTTGTAGCAGTATACCCTAACATTTGTAATGAAGGCCGTATGTAGGCATGGCCACGGGGCGGGTTACCCGGAACCGAACCGGTCCCGAACCGCTTGGAACCGGATCCAGAACCGGAACCGTTTGCGACAGGTTCCGAACCGCCCCGAACCGCGAAACCGTGAAACCGCCGGAAAAAGTTGCCGGAACCGTGAAACCGCCGGAAAAAACCGTCGTGAACCGGGTAAAAAACCCGCGGTTTGGAACCGGAACCGGTCCGGGAGAACCGGTCCAACGGTTCCATGGAACCGGTTTTGGAACCGGAACCGGAACCGGTCCGGTTGAACCGGCTCAACGGTTCCGTGGAACCGAAACCGGGACCGGTCCGGTTGAACCGGCCCACCGGTTCCATGGAACCGGTTCACCAAAAGTTACCGTTTATGACCGTTGAACTAGCCGTTGCATTTTTCATTATAAATACTCATCAATTTCAATCATTTTCATTCACAACTCATCTCTTCTCCTACTCTCTCTACTTACTCTCTCTACTTAATTCTTTAATTATGCAATTATTCTCTTAATTAAATAATTAGTCTTTTAATTATTTCTTAATTTAGTTAGTTACATAATTAATTATTTATTTATTTCTTAATTCTATATTTCTATTATTACTTCAATATTATCAATCATGTCTTCATTTTTGAAAAAAGCCACAAAAAAAGTTACTAAAGTGGCAAAATCATTGGGAGGTTCCAGTTCGTCCAAAAGAAAGGCCACTTCTACTCCGTCGGTATCAACAACACCTTCCATTAGTAATTATAATTATGAACATAATTATCCGGAAGGGTACGACCCGGAGTTACATAATTATGCAGAAGAAATGGAAAGAGAAATACAAATTGATGAAGAAGAAGAACAAGAAGAGGAACCAACGACCCCAATTGGGATAAATATATCTCGACAGTCATCAACAAGATCACATGAAGAACAAGGAGAACAACAACAACAAAGACAAGCTCGTGGTAAACGAGTCAATTTCCAAACTATCGGTTAGTTTTATAATTTTATTCTTCAAATTAATTAAACTTTAAATTATTTATTTATTTAATTATAGTTTTATAATTTTAAATTATTTATTTAGATGAAGATGAACCAGTAAGACAACCTTTTCCGGCAATGCCACCTCCTGGTGGTAGAGCTGTTTCACATGTGTGGTCGTATTTCACAAAAGAACCAACCGAGAATCCAGATATTTTCTTATGCACTTGTCAAATTTGTGAAAGTCAAGGAGTAAAGCCCTTAGTTTCATACAGTTTCGCCAGAGGTAAATACTTTTTAAGTTTTTTATACATACTGACATACATAATACATTGATACATTATATATTCATATTTTATAAACATTTATTTATTGTGTTTTGTGAATACGTGTTAGGTGGTGGTACGGGATCTTTTAACAAACATTTGGCAAAGAAGCATGGAATCACAAAAGATACTCATGCAGCAAGCGGGAGCGGGACCACAAGTGGAAGCCGACAGACACAATGGGACATTCCCATCACAGGTATGCCTTTTAGATACAATCGTAATGACATGATTGATGAATTTTCTAGGTATGTAATTTGTGATGAATTGCCTTTTAACCACGGTGAAAGTAGGGCATACGAGCGTCTCAATAGAAAAACTTTGCAACCACAATATAGAGCAATCCCTAGGAGCAATCTTAAAAGACGCACAATTAAATTATACGAATCAATGCGCTATGACTTAGTTGAAATGTTTAAATCGTTTAATGGTAGGGTTAGCATAACAACTGACATTTGGTCTGCTCCCCCACATTTAGAACCTTATATGTGTGTAACAGCACACTGGATAGATCGAAATTGGATTATGCAAAAAAGAATAATTGCTTTTAAGACAATGCCAGAAAGACATACCGGTGAAAACATAAAATATAGATTTGTAGAGATATGTAGAGAATGGAACTTATTAGATAAAATATTTTGTTGTTCAACTGATAATGCAACCGCGAACATTAAATGTATAGAACTTTTGTTTAACGAACCTGCTTTTAGTTTAATCCTTGGGGGTAGCTTATTACACATACGTTGTTGTGCGCATATAATTAACTTATCTTGCCAAGCAGGCATAAAACAATTAAGTGATTTATTAGAACCAATTAGGGATATAGTGAAATGGCTTAGGATCGGAAAGATAAAAAGACGATATAAACAATTATGTGACCAATACCAACTTAAAAAAGTGTATTGGTCATTAGATACTCCTACACGTTGGGGCTCAACCAACGATTTATTAAGAAAGGCGATTGCTTATCGCCCAGTAATAACACAACTATATAGTGAGTGTACATATAGTTTCATAGCTGATGACACTTGGGAATTAGCTATAGGTGTACATAACATATTAGAAGCGTATGACCACGCGACTAAGATTTTTTCTTATGTTTATGAACCGAACGTTCACTTAGTAATAAGTGAATGTATTACTATTTTTTATCATCTCCTTAAATATACACATGAAGATACTAACCCAAAATTGAGGCCGATTCTTGCAGATATGATGGAAAAATGGCAAGCATATTTTTCCGATTTTCCTTATATTTATGGAATCGCAACCATTTTGGACCCACGTTTTAAAACTGAGGTCTTTACTAAAGTAATAGGATTTTATTACCAATCGTTAGATCGCCCGTCTACTGATGTACATAATTATGTAGGAACATGTAAAAAATATTTAGCAGAACTCTATGATTTTTACGCTAGTGTATATAACCCGAAACGCGATATGTTTAGGCGTGCTAGCGTTTCGGTACGTCCCTCTTACTATAATTAGGTAATAGCTAACATAATGACTCAAGATGATAGTTTTGTAGGATCATCTTCTTCTTCCTCGACCTCATATTTAGAACTAGATAGTTATCTTAAACACCACTTTGAAATAGACCAAAGTATCTATGATATTTTGGAGTGGTGGAAAGAAAAATCTGTTAAATTTCCCATTTTATCGAGAATTGCAAAGGATATCCTTGCAATTCTCGCGTCAACAATTGCGTCGGAGTCTGCTTTTAGTGCAGGTAGAAGAGTTTTGGACGAAAAGCGATCTCGTCTTGCTCCACATAGTATTCAAATATGTGTTTGCAAGAAAGATTGGGATCAAGCGGAGATTCGAACACAAGGACTAAGGAATGATGATGATCAAGACGACGATGATGATCCATGGATGATGATGGATACATCTGCATCATTGTCAGGAGGAGAGTCAGCGGAAGCATCTAATCAACCACATGATGATGACGAAGACGAATAGGATCAATCCGACAAACGACAACGATAAATCAACATTCAACAACTATAAATAAAAGGTATGACAAAGAACTACGTGGGCTTTGATTCCTTCGGGATACGTAGGCAGCTTAGTATTCATTTGGGTACTAGGTTCAAGTCCATTTTCTCCCTCTTTTTTTATTAATCATCTTTATCGACATTATCATTGATTCGTTTCTTATTAATTTATTTTTTTCATTCTTTTTAGTAAATATTTCAATAACGATGACAACTTGACATGCAATGAATTTCGCTAATAATCAAGTAATCATCAAAGGTACGTCCGCGATATTATAGTATTTTTTTATTATATAAATATTTAAAGAAAAAATAAAAATGGAACCGATGGTCCGACCCGCCCGTCCCGTGAGTTGGAACCGCCGGAACCGCCTCATGAACCGCCAAGAAACCGTTTGGAACCGCCCGGAACCGGAACCGTTCGCGACAAGTTCCAAATGGAACCGGAACCGGGTGGAACCGGAACCGGATGGAACCGGAACGGAACCGGATCAACCCGAACCGTGGCCATGCCTAGCCGTATGTGGCTGGTCTTCTGTGGCCACGGGAATCTGATGGTAGCCAGCGTTAGCATCCATGAAACTCAATAGAGCGTGGCATGCTGTGGAATCTACCAGATGATCTATCTTTGGAAGAGGATAATCGTCCTTGGGGCATGCTTTGTTCAGATCCGTGAAGTCAACGCACATCCTCCACTTGCCATTTGATTTTTTCACGAGGACGATGTTTGAGAGCCAATCGGAGTATTTGCATTCTTTGATGAATCCGGCTTTCAGCAATTTCTCCACTTCTTCTCGAGCGGCTTCTATCCGCTCTCTTCCTTGATGTTGCAGCTTTTGCTTCACGGGTTTGTAGCCTGGTTTTATATCAAGTTTATGGCACATGACACTTGTAGGAATGCCAGGCATTTCTTCCGTGGAAAAAGCAAAGACGTCGCGGAACTCAGTAAGGGTGGCCATGATATCTTGTTTGACTAGGCTAGGGAGATCTTTCCATACTTTGATGCGTTTTCCTTCGAATATGTCCACCTCCTCGTATCGTTCTACGGGGCGAGGCCTTTCTTGCATGTTAGGGTTCTCCAGATACACGCTCATGACAGTCGGGGGGTCTTCTTCCCTTTCCCTTTTGGAGGGGGTGACGGGAGCTCCTCGTTTTAAGGTATTGATGAGGCATTGGCGTGCCGTTACGTGATCCACTTTAAGGATACCCACTTGTGGATCATCCCGCTCGAATTGTAGCAGGAGTTGATAAGGGAAGGTCGCGGCTTTGATTTTGTTGATGAGTGGAAGCCACATGATAGCGTTGTAGGGAAAGGTGAGATCCACCACCGTGAATCGTATGGGCATGGTTCGGCTTTCAATTTTTTCCCCTACCCGCACGGGGAGAATGATCGTGCCTAGTGGAATGACCTGACTTCCCCCAAACCTGATCAGCGGTTTGTCGAGGGGTTGTAAGTGCTTTTCTTCGAACTTCATTTTTCTCACGCATTCCATTGTTATGAGATCAGCCGTGCTCCCGGTATCTACAAGTACCCTCTTGACTTTCATTTGCCCAATTTTGAGGGTGACCACCAGAGGGTCATTATTAGGTTGTTGCAGCGTTTGGGAGGTCGTGGCATCGAACCTCATGATCGGTCCACTTAATGAGGCTTTTGGGGGCCCTTTTAGCAGAGTGTGGACGCTATTTCTTGCGGCGCAAATGGTAGGATATTCTTCAGTGTATCCTCCGAAAATCATGTTGATAGTTCCTTGTGTGTTGGAACTTTCGCGCCTGGCCTCATCCTTTTTGGGGGATCTGCGTCTTTGATTCCACGGCCTCCATTCTACTTCTCTTCCAGCATCATAGTCCTTCCTGTTGATGAACCTGGACAACTTCCCCTCATCGGCCAATTAATGTAGGATACGTTTAAGTTCGCGGCATCGGGCCAAAGTGTGGCCGTGCTCTTTGTGGTAATCACACCACATATTATAGTTACGTCGATCAGAGGGGGTGGCAGTAGGAGGTGAAGTTGGCAATTGATCCGTGATGGCGAAGAATATGTCTTTTCGGTTCCGGTTGAACAGCGGATCGTTGCCTCCATCTAATAAATTCCGCGTCTTGGGCTCCCCTTCAGTGACATATACGTGTCTGGATCGTGGGGGTCCCATATCTGACGGAGGTTCTGGACGACGGGGCAAGTAATTTCTTTCCCTCTTTGATGACTGTTCCTCTCTGCTCCTTGAGGAATGATTGACCATGAGATCCCTCTTATCCGACCTTCGTTTCTTAGGATCATGTGCCTGACATATTTCGGAAGCCGTGACATAGCTTTGGCATTGTTTCATGGCCTCCGCGTATGTCTTTACTTGGCTCTCGACCAACTGAAACTTCAGCCTTTGAGACTTCATTCCATTGATCAGGCCGTTTAATGCAACTGACTCTTCCAAATCAGTTACTTCCGATACCGCCTCGTGGAACTTTTTCAAGTATGATGATATGGACTCTCCTTCCAATTGTGTGATGCTGAGCAAATGGAGGTTTGATTTTTCCTGTCTTCTTGATGCTACAAAATGACCCAAGAACTTGCCTTCCAGTTGGGCAAAGTTGTGGATACTTCCCCCTGGAAAGGAGGTGTACCACGTCAGGGCTACTCCCGTAAGAGTAGTTGGGAAGAACTTGCATCACAGTGATGGGTTAGTGGTGTTCAGCAGCATCAGGTTCTTGTAGGCCATCAGATGTTCCTATGTGCAGGAAGTCCCATCGAAGGCCGCCATGTTTGGGATTTTTATTTTCCCGGGTTGGGAATATTCAGTATCTCCGGAGCTAGCGGAGAAATTATTGGTATGGGATTTTCAGGAAGGCTACTCCTGCCGTCCGTATTCCGCGGCATAGTGACGGGACTGAGGGGACGGCTAGATCCCGCGAGTTGTGCCTTTTTCCTTTCTTCCCTCCTTTTATCCACTAGCAATTGGACGCTTTCGGATGCCTTTTGCTTTTTGCTTTCCAGGTAGGTATTGGCGTCTCGAGAGGTGGTTTTAGATCCATCATCTCGTTGGTTATTGAGACTTGGGTGGGTCCTGGATCTCTCCCGCCTCTTTTTATTGCGCCTACTGGAGTGGGAAGTCCTCGAGTTCCCATCTTGAGATTCATGAGACTTTGGTATCTCTTGATGGGGTTCGATTCGTTCCTCCAAACTTTTTATTTGGTCCGCCATGTCCTTTAACACTCGTTTTTGAGTAGGAGTATTATTTATGACGGCATGGAGTTGTTCAGAGAAAGCGACAGTGAGGTTTCGTGCTAGCATGTCCAGATCACGACGAGTCACGGCTTGATTATTAGCGTGACCTGCAGAAGTGTCTGTATCTGTGCTGTGCACGGTGGCGGTTTGAATCGGATTTTTCTTAGGAGCCATGACTTTTTATTCAGTCCCCACAGACGGCGCCAAACTGTTTCGATTATGAAACAAGGAAATGGGAAACACTTGAAATACCGTTAGTAGAAGCGTTATCAGGAGCGGCGATTCGTGGAAGGAAGCGACTTGAATCCCTGCAAAACAACACGTTAGCCTTGTCCGGGGGTGATCTCCCGGAAAACCCCTCCGACGCTCAAGTTAGAACGTTGATATGAGATTATTGAGTAGATGATTGTAAACTGAATGCAAGATGTCGGGGTTGATATTGCTGGACTTTGGGTAGGCTAATGAAGTGGAGTAAGAGTAGGGATACTTAAGAGGATTATTTTCAGATGATCCCTTCCCTTCTGATGTTGGCCTCTATTTATGGTGGTGAAGAAGGAAGTTAAATCTGAGAAGAAGTGGATTATCATGGGAGTAATGGGCAGTTGTCACCCATGGAAGAAGGATAACCAAGCAATGAGGGAGAGGGGGAAGTTGGGTCAAACAGGAGGTTATTTTCCTGGAGGGAGTTAGGGTTTTGTATGGGTCACTTGCTTATGGGCCAACTGAAGAGTTGGGAGAATCCACGAAAGGCCCATTGACTAAAAGTCAAAGTCGATCCAAAAGGTCAAAGGTTATTAAGGTAAAATGACATTAATAATCGAAATAAATAAATAAACAAATTAGGTATGTGATACCATGACAGATTTCAAGTTTATGTTCAATTTTGATCAATTTATGGAATTTAGGGTTTCGGAATCAACCATCATGTTTTTTGAAAGATTGATCCTGTTCAAAGATCATTTTTAGGCTACTTCTGCAAGAGGGTTGAAAAATGAAACGGGGACTTGCCACGACGCCGGTAGCAGCTACGCACCATCAACAATCGTTCCCCTCTATAGCCAGCCTTCGACTTCGCTTGGGTAACTTTTTTCCCTTTATGTATTTCATTGAACAAAAATTTAAATCTTTTACCTAAACAAGCATTTTTTTTATCCTTTCAAAAGTTGGTTTGAACTTCAAACATAGGTGAAGAAGTGCATAAACAGTAAAATTGATTTTTTGAAGTTTGCATTTTATTATAGTGTTCTGGTAACACAAATAGCTAAAAATATGAATAGAATATGGCTTTGTTTCATAGATTTAAGCGTAAAGAGGTATAAAATTCACTTTTAAGGGGTGTTTGGTATGAATTTTTTAATACTAAGTAAGGGATTCAATTACCATTACTCCACATATTTGTTTGGTATGTTATTAGGTTAACCTAATCCCTTTCTTGAGGGTAATGGATACCCTTACTTTGTTACCATCCATTTATGTCAAGTAACAAATTCCCTTTCTATGATTAACACCCCCTTAGTATTGGATCCAAGTGCTTTTACCAATGCTAAGTGGAAATGCTGCTACTCCACAGTTCAGAGACTTAATATTGCAGCTGGTGGAAAAGTAGTAGTTGATAGAATTTTCAAAACTATTTTTAATCCAACTCGATTCGAGGAAATAAATCTGAGAAAAAAGTTCACTTTGAGTCTGATAATATTTGAAAGTGAATCTCATAAAAATTTCGAAAATCCAATTTCAATCCTTTTCCGATTTTAGTCCGAGCACAGATACTACTCGAAGTCGACTATGACTTCGACTCAGCCACTGTTGACTAAAAAATTAAAGTTCATCTCACTCACATTTGAATTCTTTGCATAAGAAAAGAGTAAAATAATAGTCTCTAAAGCAAATCTAGTATTCAACAAAGCTTGTAATCTTATCATTTTCTCTTTGTTTTTGTTCATTCATTAAAACCCAGCAATTATAACAGCAAGATGATATTCCAGAATCCCACCTAGTAACCAGATGAACACCAAAATAATCCCCACATTATAGCGCTTGATAAGGAAGATAAATTCATACCTTTAATAAAGAGTGGGTCAGGTTCTCTTGTAATATATAAGATTGTTGTTCCTGACAACACGTGATAAAGCCACAAAGCACTAATAGTTTGACCATATAGTCCTATAGATTAGCGCCAAATCACTAATCAATAAAAATATCAAGACATATTGATAGAAACATGTCTGGGGGTAATTAAACATCAAGAAAAATAATTGAATTCAACACAAAAAGCTCAATTATTGTCATTATAACACTATTCAACTTATTAAACTTTTCACTCACCATCATTGCAGTTGCTATAGATCTAAACTTGAGGAACATGCGAATTTGTTTTCAGAGTTTGTAGTAAATCTATTGACTTTACTATGAAATCTGAGAAGAAAGAGTAAAATTAGGATGGAGTGGGAGATAGTAAAAGATGCAAATGATGATAAAGGAAAATGGAGAAAAAGGAGTGAGGAGATCAGGTAAAGAATCAAGATATGGCATGTTAGATGTAAATAAGATCAATAAAAGAAGAAACAGTGTTGAGGGCAGTATAGGGAATTCAAAGAGACTGTTTATTACTATTTAGGATGTTTGTTTTTTGGTTTTTAAACAATGAGCCATATTTTTGGAGTACTTTTCAAGATAGTATATCAAAGTACACTTGTCAAGATATAAATTATAATATGATTGTCACTCTCCAAATACATCCTACACCTGGTAAATTTATCAACCACTTCAGAATAAAAAAAGTCGAATTTGTCCCGGTTCCTCTATTATTCTTTATAATTTGAATCTTAATTTCACAAAAACTAGAAAAGGAGCTAATTTGTTTGCAAATGGGGAAAAGAAAGATTGAAGGTTCCAGTAACAATCAAGAGGTTTTTTTGTTATTTTTATCAATTTATTTTTATTTTTTCTAGGTATAGTTTTTTAAAATTTTTTACTTTCATTTGCCATGCCGTTTTTCATTGGCTAATCTATTCAAAATTTGCATTCTTTACAATTTTTTCTGCGTCTAATTTGTTTACAGACTTAACTTATTGTGTGTAAGTGAAAATGATAAGTACTAATGCTCAAGTGTGAATTGTTCTACTGTTGACTGTGAAATTGAAACTAATATTCATTTGGTTGTGAAATTGAAACTATTATCTATTTGGTAGTGAATTAAAACTGTGATATTTGTTTAGTTCTTGATTGGTATTCAGAAACCTAACTCTGATTTTGAGTACTGAATTTGGTAGTGAAGCTGAATTTTCGGCTAGTTAGGATTGAGAGGACATGAGAATGAGAACCGAAGATAAATGAACACTTGAAATTTGAACATGTAAGTGCTAACTCTTTAAGTCTAATTATATTAACAAATTTTCAAACCTTTAGGTTAATACTGCTTAACATATCATAGATCCACAATTTGGCCAGGTATCGATGAACCAAGAAGCATTAAAAAAATACCGTCTATAGTGAGGTTGACAATTTAGTTCAGTCTGATTTACTGTTTAGACCAAACAATAAAATCATGATTTATTTTAGTTTGCTTTGTGATTTAGACCAATTTTAATTATTTCTTTAATCATTAAGAATTAGCTTCACTACATTCACCATTATAAACAGTGTGAACTGACCGCAATGTTCATGATGAATAAAGATTAATAAGTAAAACCATGCCAAGGTTAGACATTGCTATGCTTACCAATTACCATCATCATTTACAAACAACACTCAATTTTTCCCACAAAGAAATAATTTAAGTATTGTGAACAATTATAGTCTACAAGGCTTGCCAACTTACTTCTATGAGAAATTTATCTCTTCGTAAAAGACCAAAATCCTTTTATGAAGTTTCAGTCAGACTATGATGTTGGTCTAATACTTTCATCATTTAGCACATAATTTCACTTTGATTATCTATTGTTACTTTCATAAACTCTGCATAATATATACAAGCTTCCACCATAAATTAATTTGACGATTTTAAAGGAATTATAAAGCAGACAAATGGAAAACTAATAAAGAAATATTTTGAAAAACGAGCACAAGAGAAAAATTGTAAGAAATATTTAACCAGATGAACTTTGATGTACCTGAAAAAGCTGAGATGAAACTGAAATTTTCTATTTCTAATAGGAGTCCACCCACAAGAATATTTAATATTTGAAAGAGGCAGTGTTGTTGGAAAGATGATAAAGATAAACTACATGAACAACACCCTCTTGGAAAATAAACTGAGATTTCAGTTAAAAGTAACTAACACAACAGAAATCAAAAATATAAAGCAAGCATCTGATATAGAGTGAGCCACGAACAGGATTAACAACATCATAACATGGGAGACATTAGTTCCATAGGGAAACTCAAGATACAAAACCTTAACACTCGATTTCTACAATTCAGGACACAAGAGATATCACACTATCAGATTTTCTACCATTATGTTTTCTTACCTAATTATTTAGGCTTTTGCACACGGAAGAACTGGTTAAGTGTATATTGGTTGGTTTTTTGCTTCGTTTAATTATTCAATTTGGTCAATTATTTAGAACTTGCTTCTCATTTGGTGAAAGTTAGAGTAGTTGTGGGCTTTGTGGCTTTGAATGGCAATGGAATAGAGGGTTAACGATTTACTCATAAGTTATAAAGTTTGTTTTTTGAGGCTATTGATTGAGCTTTTGTTAGCAGAATGTCAAGAAACTCTGGATATAAATATCCAAGGTACTAAGAAGAGAAAACCCTTATGGGATAGATCAGTAATACAGAAAAAAATGTCAAGAAACTCTGGATGTAAATGATGGATAGTTATACATTTAACTACCACTTGGAGTAAGTTATCACCTGGTATTAAAAGGGTCTGTTTTTCTTAATGTCTTTATGAAATTAATTCAGACTTCTAAAACTCTTAGGAATATATGGAAGAGCAATTCTAAAACCAAAAAGATATCATTTGATTATTTGGATGGTTTGGAATTCTACAACTTCTTGCGCAAGAAAAAAAACTAAAAAAAAAACAAAAGGAGATTTTCTATGTGTTTGTGCCTATTGTTTGCTAGTATGTGTTCGTATTATTAATTACTTTCTATTCTTTTTGTCTTCCTGTTTGCGATGCAAGTTTTGTAAAAGATGTTATATGCGTAAGTAACACCATCTCGTAAATAATTTTTGATTAACATAATTTGTTGCACATGAAAATATTTAATTTTACAAAATAAGTTGGTTAGTTTTTTTCGTTGCTTTTGGCTTATTGGTCTACGTTTTCAACAATCAATATTTAAATTTACAAAACATCTTCATAATCAACTGGGTTATTCAATTAGCTTTAAAGCAAACAAAATAAGTCAACTCTTCCAATTGGTTAAACAAACCAAGTAACAAAGCTAATTAGCAATCATTCGCCAAACTCTTTAATGGAAAATATTGTAGATGTGTTGGTTGTTTACTTGCTGATGTCATTATTTTATTTCCATAGGAATCACTAGAGACTGGTGATTTTTTTGTCATTTTGGCAAGTCTATAAACTCAAAAATCGGAACGAAATGCATCTTATTACTTGACTCGAATAACATAGGTGCAAATGTAATTGGATCTAATTTGAGAAAGTATGGCCTTAGGCTCTTAGCCTGTTTTCATTACTATTTTGAGAAAAAACTATAGATTATGCAGATAAATGGTTTTCTTTAATATTTTTTTTAGGTTTGTTTATGATATATATCAAGCCCAAGGTCGATCTGAATCTAAAGCTCATATATATCGTATTCCTTTATTGGTGCCACATGTCCATGTTCTATAAGCTTTTTGTTATTTTGAAGTGAGCATATGTGATAAAAGTGTGGATATTATTATGTTCTTTGATGTAGTTTGTTAGCCATTCAAGTATTTTCTATTGAATATCCTGAAACTACTTCCAAGAGGCTTAACCATCTTTTATTGTTGAATATCCTCTAATTGAAATGCAACCCCTTTTCACTCTTCAGGTTCCCCAACAGAAAAATGATGTTAACTGTGGTAGATTTGTTCTTTATTTTATCAAATGATTCCTGGATGATGCTCCAGCAAATCAAGTGGCTACTCTAATTTTGTATGATATCTCTCAACCTTTAGAAGTTACGATAACATGACTTTATATCATGTCTCAATTTGTGTCTCGTCTTTACTAGTATTATCATTAATAATAGTAAGGTTGTGTATATTTGACTCCAAACCCCACGTGTGGGAGATATTTAATGCCAGTTAGCGTTATGGAACGTTATTGTTATAACCGTTAATGCCTCTAATTTTTTTGATATGTTTTTGCAACTGAAGCCTGATTGGTTTGGTCCAGAATGTTTTGCTAAGTTCTGTGATAAACTCTCTGAGCAGGAGAAACCCTTACATGAACCAGCTCTAAAACACGGTCTTAGGAAATCACAAAGGAACTTGACCGTAAAGGTATGCGAACGAAGATCACGAAAACAAGTGGCACCAGATTTTCTGATTTTATTAGATGATTCTAATACATCTTCATAGTGAGGAGATCGATCGAGCATTTTCAGATTTGATGATTGAACTCACAAGTGGAGTAATGGTATTTCGTGGTCACGGATCCGACACCTTGCAAACTTATGACTCGTTTGTAAGAAAAAGTGATAAAGAACACTTTCATGAGATGTGTAGTAAGTTTGTAGGTTGTAAGTTTGTAACTGCTGGTTTTGTAACTAAGCTATGAAAATTATGAATGAAGTTTATTGGTGATGAACACTTCCATTTTTGTTGCTAGTAATTTATACTTGTGTTCATTACCCTACAAAATCTTACAACTTTGCTTTGAGATTCACATGTCAATATAGCATTAATGAAATACCACGTTGCAATCAAGTATATAAATGTAGAACGCTTCTTGTTTGTCGCTACGTTTTTCATTATATCGCCATCTTTTTCATTAATTTCCCATTGCTCCTTCTTCATTCAAAGCTCTTTCAAGATAAATTGAACTTTCTAAATGTGAAGTTTAGCAATTTTTTGTATATTATTGCTCTAGTCAACACAAGAAAGAATTTAGAGTTTGAAAATAAAACTTTCCAGTAGGCATTTTGTTTATTTGAAATTTATTTTTAAAATATTGCTCACTGAAAATGTGTGCAATCAGAAATTTCACTTGAATCAAATATGTGAAGTCATTAGTGCCATTAATAAAGTGTTTACCAATAAATGGTAAAGAATACGAAATGTATAAAGCTGAAAATTTAACAATAGCTAATCGATTGAAGAAGATAAACCTTGCATTGCATGAGAATGCCGCGAAAACATTAAAGTGGCAAATGATAGAAATCTATTGGAACAAGAATGAACAAGCGTAATTAATAGATGATATATTATGGAAAAAATTATTTTTTTGTCAATTAATAATTGTATTCCTCTCATTATGGTAATTCTACCATTTAGTTAAAATCCCTTATTGAAATTGTACTGTCAAAAATAATTTATTAAATTCCTCTATGGTAGTATCAAAATAACAAAAACAAGAAATAGAAAAGTAGTTTTGGAGCCGGACTAATTTAATGGAATAGAATTCTTGGATACACTAACATGAGATATAGTTTTTCTAGTTTTGTATGTATGTGATGTAAACACTATCATATTATAGTCAAATTTTGGTAAAGTCAATTGTCTTGTAATTAACATATATCTCGTAACAATAATGATTTACTTGTTATAAATAGGACAACATATATTTTTTTATAAAATATTAATATAAAAGTCGTCAACTGCACTACTTTTTTAGTATGAATTTTATGTATAACGACAAATTTCAAATAAGATTGCAATAATAAAGCTTTTGATTTTATAGTATGAAATATATATTAGTAATTTATTTTGCACACATATGCTTAGTAGAAATATTTGCTATTACTATTTTTGATCTTTTTACCAAGAAATAATTAGCCGATAAATGTTTATTTTAGTATAAAATTTTGATATATTTATGCAAGATTATGATACATTCATTCCATTAAGCTTTTTAAGTTGCAATTTTTCTAGAGTTTTTATTATTCATTATTTTAACAATGTGATCTTTGTTTTGCAATAGATTTTTAATCATTGTGAATATAAAATAGTAGGACTTGCTTTCTATTATAATGTAACTCTCTTTTTTCGAAATTTCAATATTTTAAGTAATGGAACAACTTAATTAATTTCAATCATCGTACTCAAAATTTGAAATGAGCCTTTATAAAACCTATCACTAAAGTTATTTTAATAGTGGAGGATATCAAAATTGGATAATTGAATATTTTGATGCAAGACATATAAGATGAGATGACATTTTTTTCATCTTTTAGTTAATAAGTTTTGAGAAGGGCCCAATTAATTTCCTTATAGTTTTTAAGTTTTGAAAAAGCGCTAATTTTTTGTGAAGGGTCCCAATTAATTTTCGTATATACTCCATCCGTTCTTTTTTTATCTTCCATATTACTATAACGGGTAGTTTCAAAAGTTCTTCCACTTTAGAATACTTTCTATTTTTAGAATGTTTTTATCCCACTTTTACCTCTTAAAACCCCCTATTTTCTTTTAATGTACCCCTTTTCTTTTATTTATAATTATTTTCTCTCTCATACTTTCAATACAATCATTACTTCACACTATTATTTAATTAAAATAATACCCACTACAACCTCATACTTCCAATACAATCCTTACTTTACACTACTATTTAATTAAAATAATACCCACTATAACCCAAAGATTCTATTTTCCTTAATATGTGTGAAAAACCCAAAGTGGAAGATCAAAAAAGAACGTAGGGAGTATAATTTTATTTGGATTTTTTTTCTTTTTTGTGCAAGTTAGTTTTTTTTAAAAAAAAAATATCTCAATAATCTAACAAATGTTATTTAGATTCGTCTCTCGAAAACTGGATCTTCAAGTCGAGAATAATCTGAATAAACCGACGAATTCATATATTTTGCTCATGATCACAGTCAACTTTTTGATATTTTCTAAGCAAAATTTTTAATCTACAACTTGACATCTTAAATATTGTTAAACTCTTCCATAAGTAACAATCATTTCATCTAATATACTCAAATCTTACCTTGTCATTTCAAAGGCTCTTCATTTCTCTATAAGTAAGTAAGTACTCTATAATCATTTAATTTCATATTTCTAGGTCTTTTAGCAATCCAGTTTCTTATTCTCTACTACTTCTCCTTTCTTATTTGTGAAAACCGTCAAAAACAATGGCAAGAACTTAGATGATAGTGAAGGCGTGTATCAGGATGACGGTTGTTCGAAGCATTCCAACTGTTGTATTGTTCGAATGGCCACAAAGAATCACCCACGGAAGTCCTAATTTCCTCTAAAGAAAGTCACTGAATAGGCAGTTTTATCGGGGTCCGATTTTCACAAAACGTTACTGGATGAAGAAGGTTGAAGTTGTTAAGAGGAACGAGCACGTTATGAACGTTAGCCCTCACGATGATGTCGTATCGGTCCAGATTTCGACACCTTGTAACACCCCTGAATTTCATTTGTACGAAACAAAAACCGTAAAGGACGGGAGGAAATTCGGGTATTACATAAAAGAAAAGGAAAAAAATTTGGATAAATGTTAAATATTAACTTTAAAAAGGTGAGTGAAAATTTCGGCAGCACCTCTACTATAACTCGAACATGTGGTAGAGCAATTAGCACAATAAAAACATAAAACTAATCTAAGGCATCATTGCCCTTAAAATCTCACACCACGGCAGGATGGTTCATCGCCGGTTTATCAAATCAACATGCCAAGCATGGATCGTGGTTCCAATGTAAACACTTGCATTTTAAGATGAGTTGACTCTTTAAAACCATACGAAGTTATAAACTACGCAGCGAAAATACAAACATACAAGGGAGGACACAAGGCCTCATAACAAAACATATACAACCAAAGTTTACAAAAGATAACAAGAGCTACAAAATCGAAAGATAACGATATGACACAGGTTATGCTTCGCCCTCATCTCTCTCCTCCAATGCAATGCAATGCAAAAGAAGCTCCAATACCTGCTATGCTTGTCTATGATCCTCCTGCTGCTCGACATTAGACCAAAGGCCAATGTGTCATACCAGGACAATCATAAAAAGTCATCAACAATCAAACATAAATACAAACACGTACACGTCAGTAACTAGCATCAAATATAATAAGGCCAACTACTAGCTAACATTATGTTATACAACAACATAAGATGATTTCATAAGACATAAGCACAGATAGTAACCATTTATCGTCCACTTATACTTCTTAAGCTCATTACGTCCTTTCCAACCCAAACCATGAGTTGGGTAGAATACAGGTCTTCACACTCCTCTTCTCAAAACATACACTCTTGCAAAACATGCATAGTATCAACTCAACCAAGGCATTAACAGAATACCTAACACATGACCTTATAGAGCTTGTTTATCTTAAGGAAAGTGTGATCATAGTCTGTAATACCCTTGAGGTAACTTAACTTAGGCACACTTCTCACTAGCATAAACTATTCTATCAATGAGTAAATTTTCTATCAATGAGTAAACGTTATATCAATATGTAAGCTTTCTATCAAATAATGAACCTTCTATCATTAAATAACTTTCAATCAATGAATTAAATTTCTATCACTAAATAACTTTCTATCAGTGGATCTTTTCTCTACCTCCTAGCATAGTGACACGGCCAAGGGCGTTATCGGCCATCCAGCACCCATGGCAAAGTATGAGCTAATACCCCCTCCAGCTGACCCTCTTGGGTCCTACCTTCGGGAAAAACTAACACACTCGGCTACTCATCCAGTGAAGAGGCTACTATATTAGGGTTTGCAAGGCTCGCATGGTAACACCTCGGTCAAGGGGCGGTATCGGCCATCCGACGCCCAATGACAAAAGTATGCTCATACCCCCCATACGGTAATCCCGTCGGATCTCACCTAGGGGACTATTAAATCAACCAGACATAATCTAGTTGAGTCACGCCAGCTAATCATAATCTAATACTTTATCAAATGGGAATAACTCCCGCTTTCGACTATTAATGAGCCCCCTGGGATAGCAGCACGCCAAAATCCACTGAGCCACTCAACAAAATATGAAATTCACGTATAAAGGAGTCATTCTAACTCCAAATAAGGCGTAATCCAATTCTTAAATAAATAATGGGGTGGTCCCCACCTCCTACTAACACTCTCATTCTCTATAACTATTCTAAGCGCAAGGATTTCATAGTCGATAGCTCTTCGTATAAAGGGTATTCACTAGTACTGCATAGTTTCGATACAATGCATATTATCACAATAAACAATAATGTCTTAAAGAAAATTGTATATAAGGGTTCGTAACTGCGTGTACGTACCTGTAAGCGTCACTACACGACCAAAAGTTACAAAATTCACCCAGCTAAGGTTCTATTTTCCTCTTATGAACTGGAAACCTATACAAGTTAGGAATAAAACTAAGAAATCCCCTTAACTACTTTGTCATACCAACTAAATACCAAAGTAACCACTATCACCTATTCAACATGAGTTTTTTGATTACTCTAGCACGTATGCAACTCATTCAATACAAGTCAAAATCATTAACTCAACACAACATAAGTCTATTCACCAATTTAAAAGTAAAAGCATATGTGAATTGTTCCTTTCATCAACTAATTTTGAGTATATCGGTTCGCGTTATCCATAAATAATTAATCAAACTAAGCCTTACAATTTTAATATAACACTTGTACAACAATAAGGCAAATTTTAGAATTATAGAATCAGGATATCATTTGTTACAGTCTCCAAAGCTAGAAAGAATTATAATCAAAACATGACAAGTGACTTTAGCAACCATCGACGATAAGTCGACATTATGCTCTTGGCTTACTAACATTATGCATTGTGACTTCAATAACAACCTAATAAGAGTACTTGTAATTCGCAACAATCAAACCACAACAATTAGTAACTATTATTCCCAATTTAACAACAAAAAATTACTTTCATAGTCAACTAAAATCATCATCATTACTAATTATCATAACAATAACCAATCGACTAAGTCTTAAAACATCTTTTAAGGTTATTCAATCAATTATCACCAAAATATAGCATAAAACACACATTATTAGTAATTTCATTTCTAAACTCAAACCCTAGTCATTTCATGTTCAAAGATAATACTTTTAACCATTATCCATAGCAAGAATCAATAAACTAATACACTACTATAATGTACATGAAAGCCCACACTATTACTAATTTCAAAGATAATACTTTTAATTGTTACTCATAGTACAATTCAAAGAAACTAACACACAATCAGCACAACCCATAATTTCTAATTACACTTCAAACCCTAAGTCATAAATATGTTCAATTCATCCATTAAACTCTTACCCACAAAAAGATTCAATGAAAATAATACAAAAGTCAATACTAAACTCATAAACTTGATAACAATTTCAATTATAGACAAGAGAAAATCAATTAAGGAAGAGGATATCGCTTACTTAGGTGAACAAGAGAAAAAGGGTGAAGAGAGAAGTGGTAAGTGTAGTGGTGGCGGGGAGACACAGCTGCCTAGCAGCCGGTTTCTAGCGGCACAAAGTTGCTAAGTGACTGTGGGTGTGACTCACGGCCAGCAGGTGGGCTGGGCCACTAGTGGTTGGTCGTGGGAGAAGGCGAACGAAGTGGTGGTGCTGCTGGGGCTCCGTGGCAACCTTTTGGGGCAGTAGGCACTGGTGGCACACCCACAAAGGGAGAGGTAGAAGAGAGGGAAAGGGGAGAAGAGAGAAGGGGTACCATGGGTTTTTGAGTGTGAGGGAAGGAGTACCTCACTTAAAACCCTAACCCATCCTTTTAATTTTATTTATTTTTTTATTTTTTTTTTCATTTATTTACTTAGATTCATCTTCTTGCGAGACTCAACTAAGAAACTCACCTTTGTGTGCTCCCACATTTTAATAAAATAATAATTTGATTCGAACCTCTTTATTTAGACATCGTAATTGTATTTTTAATATATGTTAATATTTAAATTCGTATATGAAAGGAGTTTATTAAATCTACTTCTAAATTAATTTAACATAATTATAAAATCCCCAAAAGTTATTAAAATATTAATTAATGACGTTAAAAAATCTCGGAGTGCTACACATCTGCTACGCCTGTTTCTGAAAGATTAATTATTGTTTATGTCATTCTGCATATGGATCTCATATCTGTTTAGGTTGGATCAGGAGGTACTGGTTTGATTAGTATTCTACCACTACTTTGTATTTTCTAAACATATAGCCAGCGAAAAACCTTTTCGTTTTCTCTTTTTAAAGGGTGGATTAGAACAAGAAAGCCGTCTTGCAATATAATCAGGATCATTCATTGCATCAACAATAGGAAGCAACGTAGAAGCGTCAAGAGATATAGCATGTACTTGTGAAGACATGGGATTTTCTACAAAGATAAAATAATATTACTAAATGTTAACCATTACTATATATATTAACAAATCCGCGACAGATACTAAAACCTTTTCGCTTTCTCCTCTTTAATCGTGTCTGAAAAGTTGAACATTGTGTGTCAATAAAAGCATGATCATTACTATCACCAGCGGAAGCAATGAGCGCACCAAGATCGGCAGTTACAACGTGCAGTGGTGAAACAGTTGATTGATCTACAATACGCTCATTTTTGTATCGTGGCTTGGAAGAAGAGTTTTCTGAGGACTTATTTTTTTTCGGTGTTAAACGCCTGCTTCGATATTGATCCATGGGTAGAAATCCAAATGCCAGTTCCCTTCCAATGATCAGCAAATGTAAAACCACATAGTCCATTAAAACACAATGCACTATATAGCCTAACACCCAAAAAACATGCACATAAGCTTCCTCTAGTGCATCATTTTAATGTGAACACAACATCAAATATGCAACAGAAAAACAAATGTAATAGTCATACGCCGAACAACAGATCTTAAAACTCACAAATAAAAGCTGTAAAGGATAGTGCAACACAACAAAAAATGCAGCACAATAGATTCAAAACCAATGAAAGAACCCGATAGTGCACATAGAAAGAGAATGCTACACAACAAACAACACAGCAAAGAAACGGCAAAAACAAAGCTATGTACTCAACACCGAAATGACTTCTTATATGTGTTCAGAATAATTGTGATGGTAAATTTTAACCTAAACATCAGTTATTCGGACACAATAACTCATAATCGACGTGAGTCCTAGCCATATCATATCAGAGTGTCAATGGTCTAACTTTAATAAATTTCAAAGGGGGTGATGAGAAGATAATTTTTTGGGTCTCATGGTGGATAATATCAAGGGAAGTTATTGTATTTAGTTAACTGTAATACTTTGCTTAATTGTCTTTAATTAATTTTAATTGATGTTATTTTTTAAAATTGAATGCAACACATGACAACCAACTAAGATAACGGAACAAAGATAGCTGTAGAATAGATGTTCCAGTTTGCTGATGAATACCTACATTTACCAACTATACTGCAGCATCCTGACAACAAACTATACGTATCTCTAAAGCTCATTTCCTCAATATCCTTACAATAAACAGCAATTTTATATATTTATGTCTAAAGGTGTCTTTATATAATAAATCTGAAAACATAAACAAAGGAAAGCTAATAAAAGAGTATTCAAACAAACGAATGAGTTAGAACTTTATTATTTTGAACGAAAGCTGATAAAAGAGTATTTAAACAAAGAAATGAGTTAGAACCTCATTAATGTCAAAGATAAATACAATTGATTTCCTTTTAGGAATAGCAATTACATTATCAATTACAAATGAGCCTTGATGATATAAACCAAAGAAAAAAGACTTATACAAAAGCTACTTGCAGAAAAAGCAGCATGATAAGAATTAGTAGCCAGCCTTTCTCTTAGGGAACAAGGAAAGAAAATCAGGAGGCAATCGAATTAGCTGCAGAGTCCGATGGGCTATTGCATGAATCCTACAAACTCTACGTTTTTTGGGAGGAGGGGGTATAGAAGAACAAGGAATCTGAGATGCAGGATCAGTTGGAGTTGTACAGTCGGCCTCAGAAGAATGTATACAATTTTCAGGCCTTACTTCAACATTTCTCATTCCTTCAACATCCCCAATTGTCAAGGATAAGGGCAAATAGCTCTCATACTTCTCACATTGCTCACACTTGGCCGTTGCCATATGTTCAATACAAAGTCCAAAGGTTGCTACAAGAGTCTGCAAACAATGATCAACGGCTGATTCTTCCGATTCAAGCAAGTCCGCACAAACCTTACCAACTCTAAAGTAAGGACTCGCTCCTTCTCTACCAAAAACAACAACACAAGCCACATTGGACGCAGCATTCAATGTTCATCTAATTACTAATGAATATTGTTAAGGCTTGCAATTTTTTTATACATCATAGATTCATGAATAGGATGTTCATTAGGTTGACTAGAAACACCATCAATTTGATTATCCATTTACATAAAAAATACACTGTTTACAAAAATTAAAAAAATACTGTTATAAAAACTAAAACATACTTGATAAATCAAAATGGAGAAATTCGAACTCATCATAAAATTAAAACATACTGTGTAAAAATTAAAACAATTCAAATATAATGTGATAAAAAATTAAAACCAAAAAATAAAACAACATAAATCAAAATTGGAATGGAGAATAAGTAATGTAAATCGAAATGGGGATGGGGAATAAGGAATATAAATGGAAATAGCCGGGGATAGGAACATAAATCAAAAAAAGTGGAAATAATGAAACTAGAGTACTTAATACTTATCATAAACTGAAATAGGGATCGAGAAATAACAAGTGGTTGTGCCGCCTTGTCGTTGCCGACTTCCAAGCCTATCAGTGGTTGAGCCGCCTTAAGGAGTCAGGGAATAAGGCGTTCTGGATAGGAAATGAGGCAGTGAGGTGGGGGAATCAAATTGAGGGGTGATAGTTGGGGATGGGAAATTAGGGTTTAACTTTTGGTTAAAAAACCTTTTGGTTAATGCTTGTCCAACTTTAATCATCTCACTTTCATTCATAAAATTCATTACAATGTATTATCATTTACCATTGGGAAAGGTAGTAATAAGTAGTAATGGAAATTTATAAATAAAAAAAACTTTTTTGTGATCAAAGTTTCATTACCATAGGAATAATATGGAATTTTTGATAAAATTTTATAAATCATTCCCATTACCACCATTTAATACTACTAACCAAACAGGCCGTCGGGGCATTAGGGTTTTAGGAATGCAGTTGGGGATAGTGAGTTTTGGGGTAATGCATTTGCAGCACATTAATTATTAACAGTTTCTTAAAATAAAACGGATCTTTAGAATCCACGGGTCGGAGTTTGGGCATATTTTTAAGATCTGGATCTAGACCTATGAATTGCAAACATATTTAGATTTGATCCGGATGTAACGAATCTAAAATTTAGGACCCAGACACGCGAAAATGGATACGGGCACTAGTGGAAAAAACATCATTTGCTGCGATTTTTTGGCCATAATATGTTGTGGTTTACACCCCAAGTATTAGTGATAACAGCAGATGACCTATTTTAAATGTTGCGGTTTTAAACCGCAGCACAAAAGTGCACTATATCCTGCGATTTTTGGGAACCGCAGCATACAGTTTATTTTTGATTTTTTTTCTCCCAAAACCACGACATATAGTCTTTTTTTAAAAAAATAAAAATACACTATATGCTGCGGTTTTTGTGGAACCGCAGCATATAGCATATATTTTTATTTATTTTTTGTTTTTTTCATTTTATAAATAATCCAATGATTAATGTACAATTTAATAAACAATGATTAATGTACAATATAATAATCCAATGATAATCACCAATTATCACCAATAATCACCAACTAATATATATACACACTCTCGATTGAATATATAATAATACGTAATAGTAAGTAATAAACAAATACATATATAATAATATACATATACAAAAGTCTTAAATTTAAACTATTTACATTAATTACCAAACACATAAATTATCAAGATACACGGCAATCTTGTCTTTCAATTCGCGTATTTTCCCATCTCTAAAAGAACGTGTTTCCCTTGGGGTGTCGTATAAAACCTATAATATAATATTATATGAAATAATTAAAAAAGCTTAAATGATACATAAACATTAGATTTTACCAATAGTAAATATATGATATTATAATTTAAGAATATAACAAATACTTACGGCATCAATATTTTCGACTCCAATGTTCTTCACGGATTGTAAGAGATCGTTCATATATTTGAGAGTGTAGTAGCCGCAATCAACGGTATTATCTTGTCGAAAGCACTAAGAGAAAATAGATATTAGTGCCAAAATGCTTTAAAACCCTTAAAATCGCAATTTACCACATAATTTCAAGCATATGACTATGTTTTTCAAATCTAATCATTTCAACAGAATAATATATACCAAATAGTGTTGTGTGCCAAGTTTCGTGCAAAACAAACCAAGTTTGAGCTACTTTATGCGCGAAAGTGCCAAAAACGCTTAAAAACCCTTAAAATGGCAACTTAGCACGTAATTTCAAGCATATGACTATAATTTTCAATTCTAACAATTTCAACACAATAATATGTACTTATTGTGCCCTAAGGATATGAACACTATCTATTTTTGATACATTGCCACAATTGACACATGAACAATAAATCAACTCCCCTTGTCCTAACTTCATGTTCAACTGCAATGCTACAAAATTATAATACGCCATCAATAAATTAGAACAATTCAATGCTTCCATACATCCAAGAACGATCTTTTATCATCCTAAGTGTGATTAATTAATTCAAAACAAAATTAATAACAGCTTTTAACATATATACTTATTTATACCAAACATATTTAACCCTAAAAATATATACTTATTTATACCAAATCTATTTAACCCTAAATATATATACTTCATATTCTAATTTTATATTTCATACTTCAATATTAAGCACTACATTGTAAATAAAATCATATTGAAAATATAAATAACAAAATACACATTTTTAACAAAATACACAAATATTTAACAAACTAATAACATAAACTTGAATAATGTAAAATTCACAAATAAAATGATATCTTTAGCACTAAATTACTAAATGACATGTTAAACAATAAAGATATGAACTTGCAAATTAGTAAAATAAATGTAATTACCTTGATTTCGTGGGTTATGTAATCTACAATGAAAAACAAAAACAAAATTAATATAAAATGAGTTGCCCTAATTTTCGAGTGTTTTCATGAATTATCTTGCAAAACTTAAAGGTTTAACAAATTAAAATGAGAAAAAAATACCTTAATTTCGTGAGTTTTGAAGATGAACAGGACCAAAGGCTTAAATTTCGAGTTTATGAACAGTACACAGCCGTGGGTTTATGAACAAGAAGTAGCAGTGAACAAGAAGTTGCCATGGGTTTTAATGGGTTTCAAGAAGAAGAAGATGAACAAAAAGAAGATGGGTTATGAAACTGTAACAGTGGGTAAGAATGAAGAAGATGAACAGAAGCAGTACTGGGTTTATGAGCGTGTTTATGAAAATTCTTCGTGTGTGTTTAAGGGTATATGAACGTTAAAAGGCAGGTTTTTTTAAATGAGACTTATTTGCTGAGGGCAACAGAAAACCGCAGCATATACATATGAAAATTCACTTATTTGCTACGGACAACAGAAAATCGCAGCATATACTCAATTTTTTTTTTAAATAATTTTATGCTGCTTCTTTGTAAAACCGTAGCAAATGTTGCGCAGTAGATATGGTTTTTTCCACTAGTGTAGTCCACGAATTTGGGTCGGGTTCAGGATCCATTGTCATCTCTACTTAGGTCCCCTAAAAATAAGAGGCCTCAAATAGTATCTTTTAAATAAATAGTTCCACTACGTTCTTTTAATCTCATCTACGCATTTAAATTCTCTTTTGATATCATCGACACATTTCAATTTCTCTTCGACAACTAGGGATAATCATGGGTCCAATTAAGATCTTATTGGACCCGTCTCAGACCCGTTCATATTTTCAGATTTTTGGTCCAAATGTTAAGACTTAGCATATTCGGATTCGATTTTGGGTCCATTTAAGAATCAAATTCGCTAGATCCATTACACACTTACTCTATACCCAACCCATTGTACATTCCAATATCAATTTAAATCTATTCTAAACTTATTTCTATATTTATTTGGACTTAACTTAGATTTATATAAACTATATACCATTTTGGTTCTAATGAAACCTTTAAAATGTAAAAAAATTTAAATAGTTACTCTCCTGTGAGACGGTCTTAGCTGTGCAACTGGCCGAGGCCCAATAATTTTGTAAAAATATTTTGACACACTAATTTTACGACTTAAAAGGACAATTCCAAGACTTGAAAATTCAATTTTAAGATTTAAAATTGAAATGAGAATTTAATGTTTGAATCATCCTATTTTAAAGTTGAAATGAGAATTTAATGTTTTGTAATAGGTCTTCTAAGTCTTAAAATTGGTTTTTAAGTATTAAAATTGATCTTTTAAGTCTTAAAACTATCAAATTTCATGACTTAAATATCAATTTCAAATCCTTAAAATTAGTATTTAAAGTCTTTAAATTGGTCTTTTAACTCTTAAAATTGACAAAAATTTATATACAATTGGACTGGTCCAACGCGTTTTACAAGTGAGACGATCTCACCCAAGATTTTGTGAAATTTAAATATGATTTATTTGAAATCCTATTAGGACCTTGGAACTATCAAATCCGGTGAGTCTCAAATCTAGTCTAAAATTTTCAATCTTTTAAGAATCGAATAAAAGTCTATCAAAAATTCTGAGTCTATACTCCACTTCTCTTAAAATCCGGTACATTTCTTTTTGATTGAATGAGATTGGGACATGGGAGTAGGGTAAAAGAGGAAAAATGTCACTTCCTGTACTGACAAAAAATCAGAGTAGATGAAAAATTTCAATGTAAATGTTCCAAGTACTTTCTATACACGTGCATATCTGAAATTTCCATTCTGTCACTTTTTTGTCACTGATCTTTGGAATGTTCCTTGCACTTAATACCTTTTTTTTTAAAAAAAAAAATCTTTAAAATCATAATTATTAGATTAATTATTATCGTTAGGTTATTATACTAAATAATAATATTAAAATTTAAGCAGGAATATAAATTAACATGAACTGTACATATGTAGTATGGACAAATATATTAATGAACAGCTCTGTAAGTAATGTTATGAGTTTATAATTAAATAAAACTTGTTAGCCGACCATGTGTGGGTGCACCAATAAAACAGCCAAACCAAATTCAACTTTGTCAGTTAATTGGTATTCTAAATTGTCTAATGCCGTGTTCTTCTATGCTTAAATGTATCTATTGGGCGATGTATTTTAAATCGGTTTAAAATCGAGTCTTGTATTATTATTGATTTTTATATATGTTTAAATTTATTTTAAGGTCGCGTCAATTTTAAGTTTAGTAATAAAATTAGATAAATATGGAATCGTAAAATTTATTTTGAACACCTCCATCTATGCTCTATGAACTTTTTTTCTATATAAAATGAAAGGAGAACAACATTTTTTGTATCGCTCCGTTTATAATAGATATTTTCGTACAGCCTATAGGATGAAACAAATTGATATTTTTATTGCCGGTGATATTTGAATCCATATTATAAGAGTAGAAAAAAAAACTTTCATCTATTAGATTAATTCATAATTATTTAATATATTAGTATATAATTTTTTTGAAATGATTAATTTTCACCATATTGAAGTTGATATTTTAACATGTTGAAGTTGGTATTTTACCTATTTAAGTTAGTGTTTTTTATGGTTATTAAGTTGGTATTTTATTTAAGTTGGTGTTTTAACATAGTGAAGTTGGTATTTAACCTATTGAAGTTGGTATGTTAACCTATTCGAGTTGGTAATTCAACCTAATAAAGTTAGTATTTTAATATGTTGAAGTTGCTATTTTAACTTGTTTAAATTTTTGTTTTATGCTACTTAAGTTGGTATTTGACATATAATTTGTTGTTTTAACCTACTGAAGTTGGTATTTTAACCTATTAAAAGTTGGTGGTTAAGAATGTTGAAGTTGGTATTTTAAAGTTGGTGTTTTAACCAACTACAACAAGTTAAAATACAAACTTCAATAGAATAAAATACCAACTTTTCTTGGTTAAAATACAAACTTCAATAGGTTTAAATACCAATTACAATAGGTTAAAAACTTAACAGGTTAAAACAACAGCTATTTAACAGGTTAAATCACCAACTCTATATACCAACTTTTATAGGTTATACCAATTCAAATAGGTTAAAATACCAACTTCAACAGTTTAAAACAAATTAAAAATCACGTATTTGTTTTTAAGTTTTTTTTTTATTGTTGTAAAATGTTAGTGAGCTGGGCCTGGAGATTCGTCTCTATAAAAGACAGTCTCTTAAGAAACTAGCTGACTTTAAAATGACCAATTAGAGAAATGAGCTAATTATACGGGCCCGTCTCACCATGAAACGATCTCATGCAAGACGATCTAGAAAGAAACTGAGATAGTAGTTAGGGGTGAGCATAATCAGATATTCGATCTGAAACATGTACTCGGACTGGATATATGATATCCAAAAGCTGTCATATTTGGTATCCGATATCCAAATTCGGATCGAATATTCGAAATATCCGATATCTAATGTTAAATGAGTATAAGATGAAAATTTCTACTTGGATATCCAAACTATTTGATTCCGACATCCGAATTTAGTCAAAATAATCTTTTTACAAAAAAATATAATTTAATTCATATTCGAATTTACTTATAATATGCTGATAGATATTTGACTATTTGTAAGTGTTAGATATTCACATATAGGAATATCAAATTTTCAATATTCGAATCCGTATCTAATATCCAAACTTTCAAATTTGTTTCTCGTTCAAATCATAATTTCGATTCAGATATACTAAGATTGAATTCGATATCAAATCAAGTCATTGGATTTTTCGATCATCAAATAGTTTTGCTCAACCCTAATAATTGCAACATTAAGTGCTACTATTGTGAAATACCGTTTCTCGATGAGACGACCTCAAAACAAGAAGCACATATGCTAATTATTGTATTAGTTGGAATATTTAACCCATGTATAAGGAGCGTCTCACGGTGAGATCGTTTCACACAAGAATTTATAGAACAAATGTATTTTGTTTTATTATGTCTTTATTGGGCTTAGGGAACTGCAATTCATAAAAATTTGAAATAGATAAGCTTTTTAAGCTTAAGCTTTGGACAAATTTATTTCCAAAACTAAGCGGTTCTTATCCCAGAACTGAGGTTTGGCTTTGCTCGCTATTAGTAACAGCGAACAAAGCTCTATGGTCCAAAACAGTCAAGCTTTTTGTTCGCTGTTACTAACATCGAACAAAAGGAAGCCCTGGTCAAACAGGGGCAAGCCTTTGTTCGCTGTTAGTGACAGCGAGCCAATCTGGTTTGGTCTTATTTGACCGGGTCTCCTTTGTTTGCTGTTACTTACAGCGAAGAAAGGAGACATGATCAAACAAGGTCACTAATCAATACAAAAGAGCCATGATTTCCATGATATCTGACAATATACCATGAAGATGAATAATAATCAAGCCTAGCTTTTAGTTTCCAAGAACAACTCCTCTTACACTTCTAGGTATGGGCAATTTGGTTAGAAGTCTTAGTTACTCTACATTTCTATGAATATGATACACTCTTACAACTTCCAACAAAGATTCTTTACTATCAAACATCATACCCTTTTCAAACTCCTTTTCTTTGGTGTAAGTGATATCACAAGCTCAAGTCCTCCAGGAGTTGTCCTCTAGATGTTCATTTAGAGGTGGAACTAATGCATAGAGTGTAGGAGCATACGATTTACGGATGTTGCCTAGGGTCATGTTAGTGGCTAGGCCTAGGGTATCCTTATCCATATCCACATCATTCTCAGAAGGATCATCAACTAGCTCGTTACTCTCATTACCATCATCCCTAAGGTACCATCTCATTACTTTCTCCTGAGTTAACCCTTACGTCATTTGAAACTTGATTTAGAGGGGGTTCAAAGGAGTGCAAGATGGGGAAGGAACAAATAGATTTTGAGTTTCTTGAGTTAACATAGGTATAGGCATCAAAGTATTAGAAGATACATTTACCACTTGATTCCCAAGGGTACCTATTCTACGTATAACTCCAAAGAGGGAATATGGCTTGACTTTAAATGCTCCCATATAGTCTTTATGGCCTCATCATCCTCAACTAGAAGGCTAACAATTGTCCACTTATGTCGTAGTTAAAACGTATATTCACCGTACTTCTAATGGAGTCAATTCATATCTAAGAACATATAAGAAGCTCAAACTCATGCAAATCCATGTTCGAGTTGCATGCAAATAATTTACGTCTACCCCCAATATAATGAACATTGCTACTACTTGATCGAATTGAACCGTTCAAAAAACATAGTACAGTCACACGAAATATTGTCATTTCAACATTAATATAAAGAAAATCAACAACATTATCAAGTTCACACGAATACAAGTACATTATCATTATTTATAAAGTACATTATCACCATCTTTTATAACAATCTTATGAAAACAATCTTTTCATATAAAATTTAAATAATTGCAATTTGTTTATAAAGATATTCACTAAATTATATAACAATCATAGAAAAATAATAATAAATCTATTATATAACACTATTAAAAACAACAACTACATTATCAACATCAACAAATATACTTCAAAAATCAACACAATAGAGTAATTAAATAAAATAAATATTACCTTAATTAGTTGTGGATGACCTAGTAGAATATTAATTTGAGAATTTGTGACCTACATTTGAATAAATAAAAGAACTTTAACAAAACCCTAAATTTGGAAATAAAATCTCAAAAATAGAATAAAAGTTTACATTTGAGCAACTTAGCATATCCCAGAAGAAATTTCAAATGATAAAATGGAAGAGGAATGTAAGAATTGGAGGATCAAAGGTACTTTAATGAGGGATTTTAGAAGGAGGAATGTCGACATTTTTTTAGGGTGTGGAATTTGGGGAAATAAGGAAGAAGAAGTCACCTGTTATATTTAGGGTCGACTTCGTTCGCTGATAATAATAGCGAACAAAGACTTTGGTTAAAAAAAGTCAAAGTCGTTGTTCTTTGTTACTGACAGCGAACAAACACTTTGACTTATCAAAGCATTTGTTCGCTGTGAGTAACAACGAATAGCCTCAAAAAATCAGGTCTGGGCTGAAGGCGTTTATATGTAGAGTTAAGTTTTACCCAAGCTTAGTAATTGATTTTTTTTTTTCCTTCAAAAGCTTATCTTCTTCAAATTTTCGCAACTTGCCAACCCCTAACCTTCACTATTTTCACAATTTATCTTGACATTTCTAGTCAACAGGCTTTGTTGAACCTCAAACATGAAAACAAATCATACATCAGTTACTTGATGTGGTGGAATTTAGTTCTACATCTATTAGTGTTTCGAGTCATTTGATAAAAATTTTTTTAATATTATTTATATTACTATAAAATACACCAATTTTGAAAACTATAATTATTATTTTATAGTTGTTTAATAAGTCGGAAAATAAATAGATGCCATAAAAATAATATTCCCTTCGTTTTTTTTGTTTGTGCACTTTAAGTTTGTCCACTTTAAGAGAGAGAAATTTAAATAAGATTTTTGAAGTGTATATTGAAGATAAAATATATTCATGTGAGATCTTGTTAGAATTATATTGATGTAAAGTTTTTAATGTATAATTTTTAGAATCTTTTTGTGATGCGTAATTAAAGATATTAAAACTTTAAATTTGCTAAAAAAATGCGTGTAAATTTTAAGAGCAAAAACTATACTTTTAATGATTAAACAACATCTTTTGATATTATGTAATGGCTTAAAAATTTATTGGAGGAGATCCCAATGAGCCTCAATAAAAATCCGCGGCCTCATCACATAACAATTGCAATAATTCATGAGTTGTAAGATTTGGTTCGATATCAAATTTTCAATATCAAGAGTTATTGTTATTGTTAGTTATTCCATATTCTTTCTATTTTTTCTTTTTATATGTTTTATTCAAATAAGGCAAAATGTTAAAAAACTACTTAGTATATACCCCATTTTGCAAAAAACTACCTTAAATAAAAATTTTTGCAAAAAACTACCTTATATAATACAATTGTTTCCAAAATACTACCTTATAACGGAATGTGGCCTTTGACCGTTATCTTTAACCGTTGACCCGCATGTGAAACGCATGTGATGCATTACTGTATTTAATTTTTGTTATTATTATTATTATTATTATTATTATTACTATTATTATTATTATTATTATTATTATTATTATTATTATTATTATTATTACTATTATTATTATTATTATTATTATTATTATTAATTTTTTTTAAATAAAAATAATAATAATAATAATAATTTAAAATAAAATAAAAATAAAAACAAAAGTAAAATAATAATAATAATAAAATAAATAAAATAAAAATTTAAATAAAATTTTAAATAAAATTAATTTTTATTTTTTTTACTTTTGTTTTTATTTTTATTTTATTTAAAATTTTTATTATTATTATTTTTTTATTTTTAAAAAAATTAAAAAAAAAAAAAAAAATAATAATAATAATAATAATAATAATAATAATAATAATAATAATAAATAAAAATAAAAACAAAACTAAAAAAATAATAATAATAATTAAAATTTAAAAAAAATAAAATAATAATAATAATAATAATAAAAATAATAATAATAATAAAATTAAAATTAAAATTAAAATTAAAAATAAAAATAAAAAAAATAATTATAATAATAATAAAAAAAATATAAAAGAAATTAGTTTTTTTAAATTTTTTTTATTTTTATATTTATTATTATTTTTTTTATTTTTACTTTTCTTTATATTTTTATTTTATTTTAAATTTTTATTATTATTATTTTTTTATTTAAAAAAAAATAAAATAATAATAATAATAATAATAATAATAATAATAATAATAATAATAATAATAATAATAATAATAAAATAATAATAATATTAATAAATATAAAATATAAAAAAAAATAATTTTATTTTAAATTTTTTTTAAAATTTTTATTTTATTTATTTTATTATTATTATTATTATTATTATTATTATTATTATTATTATTATTTATTTTGTTTTTATTTTTATTTTATTTTAAATTATTATTATTATTATTATTTTTTTTTTTATTTTTAAAATAATAATAATAATAATAATAATAATAATAATAATAATAATAATAATAATAATAATAATAATAATAAAAATAAAAATAAAAATAAAAATAAAAACAAAAATTAAAAAAATTAAAAATAAAAATTAAATACAGTAATGCATCACGTGCGTCTCACATGCGGGTCAACGGTTAAAGATAGCGGTCAAAGGCCACAATCCGTTATAAGGTAGTGTTTTGCAAATAATTGTATTATATAAGGTAGTTTTTTGCAAAAATTTTTATTTAAGGTAGTTTTTTGCAAAATGGGTATATATACTAGGTAGTTTTTTAACATTTTGCCTTCAAATAAATATTACAAATTCTAGTGATAAATTTTGACTATAATTACTAAAATTATTATTTAATTTTTAAATTTGCATTATAATTGATAAAAAAATAAATGAAAATACCAAATAAATGCAGGAGAGTATAAAGTATAAACAATCCACCGTTTTAGTTTAAAATCATAAAAAAATCTAGAAAAATAGTCATATTAGCTCTTAAAAGAAGTTTGCAACAATTATTTTGTCCATGTCCATTAACAAAACAAAAATCACATATTGCATGTTACATTGACCCATACTTCCATAACATGAGCATAATATAATAGTTGATAATTTTTAAGAAAATGGACATGTAACAGGTCTAAAGTTGCTCAAATAAAGTTTAACTGCAATTTCAAGTATTATATTCATTAAGATGAATTTTAAAGCTCGTTTTCATCCAACATGCTATTTAACAGTTACCTAATATACATTTTTTTCATTTTTTTTTTCTATTTGAAAGATAATTGAAAAAAGCTTTAAATCTTTTACCTCTTAAACCCTTTTTATTTTAGTGCTAATTTTACTTCTTATTTAGTTTAAATTTTTATAGACTTATTCATATTATTGATTTAAAGTAAGTTTGAAAAGTTATATAATAGATAAAAACAATGTTAATTATTTACTCGATTTGCATGCGGGAAAATTAACGTATAAGTACTCATTTTCGACTTAATTTTTACAATGGTGCCCCATAAGCATTCTAATATTTTGATAGCTTCGGTAATAACGATGTTAAATAACTTATATGTTCACATGTTTGAGAAAATTGGCATATAAGACTCATTTTGACTGAATTATAAAACTAGGCGCTCCCTAAGGATGATCGAGACATCCATCTTTCAAAAACAAAATGTTAGAACCGGTAAAATGATGTTAAATATCTGATCGATTTGTGTGGTGGGAAAATCGACATATAAGTACTTATTTCAAATAATTTTTCAAAATTGAAAGGCATCTCATAAGGTTAATCACGTTACCTTTTCTTCAAAATAACCGGTAAAAACAAAGTTAAATATTTTCTCGACTTTCGTGTAGGGGAAATTTGCATATGAGTTCTCTTTTCAACTAAATTTTCAAACTAGACATCTCATAAGGGTGATGATAACCATTATTTTTCTATAAAAATAGCTACTATAGATTAAAAAGATTATTAAATATCTTATCGATTTACGTAATGGGATATTCAAGTTGGAGTAGTCATTTTAAACAGATTTTTTAAATAGGCTCCATATAAGATAATTATTTGATACCTCGAACTGAGCTTTAGAAAGAATTGATAAATTACATATATCAATGAGGTCATCTTCTTCACAAGAGAGTCCATTTGCTAAAAACTTCATAGTTAAGTGTGCTTGGTGAAAAACAATATTAGGATGGGTGACCTCCTATGAAATTTTTTGGGTTCGCACGAGTAAGGCCAAAGTGTGTTGAAAAGACTTGCCTTGATTTGTGGGTCAATCTATAGTATCCATGGGTGGTCACCGATTGTTCGATGGGCCAGGGTGTTATAAATTATGACGTTTGTTTTTTCAAAATAATGTTTGCAATCGGTATATAAATTTAGTTTATTGGCTAACTTATAAAATAAAATCTAATTTAACAAATATAATTTAAAATGATATAATAATAAATAGATTAAAATGATTTCAAATAAAATACAACAAATAAATAAAATAAAATAATAAAATAAAAAATTTAATAAATCAAACTTAATTAAAAAAAAATACACGTGTAAGACCACATGTACAATCACGTCTAAACAATGGTCACTTGTATAACCATGACGACAAATAATATTAAGTCACCAACAAATAAAAGCCTTTTAAAAAAGCTAATTTTAAAATTTGTTACAACGAATTTAAAATTAAATTTGATAATCTATTTTGGTGATAGTTAAATCAGAGTTGTTCATGGGCGGGCTATCCGCTAAGCTTGACCCACCCGACTTGAAAAACGGGCAGACTTGAACATCGTTTTTTTTTTACATTAAAATGTGGACGGATAATACCCGCACGCCAAGATAAATAGATGGGTAGCGACACCAAAAAATTACCCACGGATGTACACTCCCGCCCGCTTAGTTTAATTACTTTAATATATTAATTATTGGTAAATTTTACATGGTAGCATCGAAATTTTATGAAACGCCAGTAGTAGCACTTTTGTAAAAGTTTTCCACATGGTAGCATCTACTTTATACCTTATTTAACTGCCGTAGTAATTTTCGTTAAATTCTTGTCAATTTTTGTTTAATTTACCATTTTAAAGATCTACCCTTATTAAGTGTTGGTTGTTGTCTTTATAATTTACCCTAAACCATTTTTATGTTCTCAAATGTATAATTCACCATTTTGATGTTTAATTCTCTATTTAATTTATCAAAGCTCTCAAATGTTGTAACGATTTTGTTTTCATTCAAATTATTGTTTTCATAATTTACCCTAATTAAGTACATATGTATTAGTGCTTGAAATGCACCTTTTGAACTTTACAATCCTAGTTAAGTACATTAAGTGAACATTATGACTTATGTTATAGTGCTTAAGGCACCTTTTGTCAAAAATGCCAACAATTTGAATAAAAACAAAATTGTTACAACATTAGAGAGTTGATAAATTAAACGATGAATTAAACATTAGAATTAATCATTTAAAAAAAAATGCAACGACAGTTTGATAAGGCATAAACTAAATGCTACCATGTGGAAAAATCTTACAATTGTGGTACCACTAGCGTTTCATGAAAGTTCGATGCTATCTCATAGAATTTCCCTTAATTATTAAATAATAATTCTATTATTTTTTATGTTAGCTCTATATTATCCAATTTAATTTAATACTCCAATTTCCAAATAATTTTCATTTTCAATTCTCATATATTTATGTAATTTGAGTATTTTAAATTTTTTTTATGTATTTGGAGTATTTCGGACAATCTATTATATTATTTTAATTGTTATTAAGACTAAACTTTATAATTTGTATTGTATTTTTAATTTTTATATGACATACCCGGTTATCCGCGGGTCTCGCTCGCTGAGAAAACATGCGGGTTGCAACAAAAAAATATGCACGTAATTGCGAGTGGGCTTTTGAATATTTAAGCCCGCGAGTTGATTTTTTTAGGCATTACCCGGTCTGTTGCCCGTCCAAGCCCGAAAGATTTAAGTTAAATTTACTACATTTACATGCAATATTTTAGAAAATTTTTTATGTGTATTATTTGGAAGCATAAAAAAGCATTGGATTGTGAATCAAAATACAAGCTTTGTATTTCCGTTTTTCCAGAATACACTACAAACTCTTTTGCATCAACTTCCATACACAAAACTTAGCCCTCCAATGAATAAAATAACTAGGAAATTACAAATCTTAAAATATAAAATTGATTAAATGATAAAAGTTGTAAAATCTATATAAGAAAAACATATGAAACTATATGATTGAGCATCAAATCGAATAATGCGCCAGTTGTATATGGATCTACTTTACCATCAAAAGCTGGTCGAAAATGTTCGTTGAAAGAGGGAAAGAGTGGGGATGGTTAATTAATTGTTTTACGGCACTAAGCAAATCAAAAATAATTAATTGAAAATAAAAAATAAAAAATAATGAAAATCAGATCTTATCATAATTAGAGTATATATACTGCTATTTTGAATTCGATTTTCGCTTTATCCTTCTTATTTTTTCTATTTTCTTAGCCTACCGTATACTTTAAAATAAAGAAAATATAGTAGTATTTGATAGATATAACCTATTTTGGAGCAACAAAATCAACAAAAAGCTCAAACTAATTGTTGTAGCAACATGATACATTATATACTCTATTAACTTAAAATTTTGGTTGATTTTAAATTGATTTCTTGATATGGTATCAAACTGCAATATGATAAAGATCACAAATTTGAATTTCATTCACCTGGATGTATGAGGAGGGCATATGTACGATACACACTTTAGTTTAAAGAACTCTTGAGTGAGGGAATGTGATAGAATACATAAAATATTATGAAGCTACAACCACAATGCAAAAATAAGATCGCATCACATGACATCGACCGTGTTGTAAAGGTTTTGAGAACTAATGAACCGATATTTCCCGCATTGTAAAGCCGTAAAATACCGCGTTTGAGCCGTATTAAAGACATCTTATAATTCGACCGATATTTAGGCATTACGATAACCGTATCACTCCCGTTTTGTTATAACAATTATAAACGTTATCGCATTTTTACATTATTACTATAACTATTAGTTTAATCTTTTATTTGAATTAGTTATTTGATATATTTGTTAGTGAAAAGACTGCCCATTAATGGAGTGATTGCCAGCTATTTAGGCAAGAAAGGGATTAGACATCCATTTACATACAACCAATTAAGAATTATTTGCTCAATAATGCTTTGTTGTATTACATTAATGGAAGTTACATGACAAATTTATTTTAATAATATATATGGTTAACATCGTGGAATGATTGTTATTGTTTCATATTGTCTGATAGTGTATAGATCTTCATGCATGGGCTATGTTATAATACTGAGGTAATCCATCATATAATGGGCATGGTGTCAACATGAATATTTTCTTAGGAATTTTTAAATTAATGAACACCAGAATTTATAATATGCAAGTGCTAAATAGTTAGTAGTTCTAAAGCTTTTAATCAATTGAGCGCTTTTTGATGAGCTCTTGCCACTACAATTTTGTAGTACTAGATTGCATCCTTTTTCATGGTCACACTGTCGATTTTTATAGTTTTTGTGTTACGAAATATTTAATATATTATAATTATTGACACTGTTTATTACTTAAGCTTTTTTTTAAGTGTTATGAATAATGTGTAAGAAAAAATATAATTAACTTTAACCTTATTTAAATTATCTAATAGCACTATAGATAAATGTTTCATAGAAAAATACATGTCATTACAATGGTACATGTTAGTTTTGTAAAGTTGCTTTTTTTTTTTTTTTTTTTTTTTTTTTCTACTGTCTTATATATGTATACATATATAACTAGGGTTAAGTTATGTTCGAAATTTGCGCATCGAGACGTTTTTAGATTGAGGTTCGAATTTTCTTTCAAACTAATTTCTACATGGGTCTATATGAGTTTATTGATTTTTATTAAGGTGTATTATGACTTCCTTAATTCAAGGTGGATTTAAAAAATTTTAATTTATTAATTTCAAAACAATAATTAAAGCTAATTATGATTTTTCATGCTTTCAAATTCAGGGTGGACTTAGAAAAAAAGTGTATTTAGTAATTTTTAAAAAACAATTAAAGCTAATAATATATGTAATTTAAAACTGCTTCCTTTTGAGTCATCATTATCATCATCATCATCTTACCTAGTGTATTCCACCCATAAAAACTATGAGCAGGGTCTGGGGAGGAAAGAAGTGCGACAACTCATATCCATAAAGGAGAGCGAGACCAATAAGTCCGTCATCTCGAAAAAGATCATGAGTAATTCCTGTAACGAATAAAACTGAGTGTAGCTTCCATATGAGTGCTACTAATAAAAAATTGTCTTCCAATGTTAACTGAAATTCACTAGAAATAACTCCAAAATAAAGAATGTATACCAATAAACAATAAATTTGTATCAAGTTAATAAACAAAATCCATATATTTAATAAACAAAAAATGTGTTCATCAAATTACATCATAAATTAATTACTACCAAATAAATTAATGAAAATAATTTCATCACCCAATTAGTAGTTAATTTGTATTAAATAGATTTGATGTATAAAATATTAAAGGTATTATAAACTTAACCAAAATCATAAAATGTTAATTGATATTACTAACAACACATTACATCTCTTCCATTGCCTACAATAAACTATTTTAAGAAGAATTGTTTTTAAATTTCCACTTTTTAATATTAAAATTTTAAGGTTGTATTATTGGGTAAGTTCCTTAAAAAAAAAAAAAAAAAGTTCATGTAGCATAATATTCAATGCAAGTATATTAAGGTTAGTTAGATGAAAATTATTGTAGAAATAGAGGTAAAAGAAGAGTGTGCCCCTTTTCACACAATCTTAATTCCCCCGACAAGGAGACCTCCGTTCCGCAAAAAACGGGGTTTATGTCATTGTTCACACGTTCCCCACCGTGGGTCACCCTCACATGCCACCATGTGATTTCACCCCTTTCCCTCACTCAATTAACCCATTTTACCTTCATTTTTCTTTAATCTTAGTCAAGTTTTTGATTTAAAAACATTTTTAGGCTTATTTAGTAAAAATGGCTAAATCATTAATTTTTAGTTGATTTTTAACTTTTAATTTATTAATTACTCAAATAATAAAAAAATTGTATTTAGTAAATAATTTTATGTCAACTTTAAAAATAAATTTTTATGCCAAAATAAAATCTATTTTAAATAGCTTTTTATTAACTTTTGATATTTTAGACTGCTTTATTAATAAATAGTAAATAGTTAATAACTAATTAAATAGCTATAAAACATTAAACGTCATCAACTCATATAAAAATCTAGTTAAATAAGCCAATTAAAATATTGCTAAATAACTTATTATATCAACTTTTGTATTTTTCTAGTTATGGTAATTGCTGTTTTGAAATTATGAAGATGTACGACATTCTTAATTTGTCCGAACACTTTGAAAAGAAAATTTGTTCATGTTACATTATTTTTACAACACCAAAATGATAAAGTTTGAGGACATTTGTTTATTTAACTTCTTTAAATTACACTTTTGTTACAGCAATAAATTTCTAATCACTGAATAATTGTACTTATTGTTGGTCTCACACATCAATAAAAAGAGTAGGGCGACCACTAGGTTAATGACAACGAATTTAGTAAAATTTAGTCATATTTCATAATTATAAACAAAAATAAATTCTCGCAGAAGTTAAGGATGACAAACTGGACTGATGGGTGTTGTATGCTTTCCCTAAACCCAGACCCATTAAATAATTTTAACCACCATTTATATGGCGGTAAAATTTTCATTTCCACGCTTGTTACTAGGGTATGTATTGAAACTCTTCCTCAACCAGTGTGGCCCACTGGATATGTCCAACATTGGTATACGCACCTTATACCCACCTCAATTTACTAGAAGTTCGCGCTATATGATCCATAAAATTGCAGTACTTTACAAATTAATTGATTACCAAAATTTTACCTAAAATATACAAACTAGTAAAATGAAAATAATGTTTTTAATTTTTAATCAATAATTTTATAAAAAAAATATAAAAAATTAATATAATTAGTACATAGTAGATATGGGGCGATTGGATATGGCGCGGGTATAATGGGTATGGGATGGGGAGGGTGGATATAGGTAGGGGTATTCAAAACCGGATACCGGATCTACTCTGATTTGGAAATTCAAATATCTAGTTTTTCGGATAGTGAAAATCAGTATCGGATATAAAATTGGCTATCCAGAATTCGAATATCCGGTTTAATCCGGATTGGATACCATGTATCGGGTTTTGAAAATTTTATTTTTATTGTCTTTTATTAAGTGATTTTACGTTTATTTTCACATAAATATTTAACCTCACTTCGCTTTCCAGATTTCTTTAACCAAGCTTAATTATTTAAACTTTGAATACAAATCGTTTTGGATATATGATTTGATTTTCTAAAGTCTATATTCATTAACAATAAAAGTTATACAACTTAGTTATAATTGAAAACTGTACATATTAATAAATTTTAACAATCTAAAACAAATTTACTAAAAATTATTTATATATTTTATAAATAAAAATAAAAATAATAGAAAATTAGAAAACTAGATAACCGTTTTTGCCAATACTCCGATCTGGATCCAGATCCAGTATCGGGTTTAAAAATTAAATGCTCGGTACAGAATTATCTTGTTTTCAAAAACCGAATAATTTATCCGTTTTATAAAATTGAATACCGGATATTCCGAATCGAATAATTTGGATTGGATTTTCTTGAACACCCCTAAATATAGAGCGGATAAGATCTTATACATACTACCTACCCACTACTTACCCATATCCACCCACTACCCACCAAATTCATACCAATACCCAACTACCATCCCTAGTGGAGGGCTACGCTGCACTTCTTAAGCTTGGGTATAGTAAAAATTATGTAAACATTGTTAGGTCGTCGGCTAGAAGCGATGCACCAACAGATTGTTCGATTGTGGTGTCAAATTAGCAAGGACAAATTGCTTATTCTAGGACGTCGTATAGAAACCTGAGTGTGGTGTGTTAAATGAGCAAGAGAACATAGCATAAGGTTTAAGCATAGGACAATAAACCATGGGTCTTAGGTTAAGAACAGGATTTTATTATAATATTGGAAGCTTAACTAGTAGATTTATAGAGTTAGAGGATATCATGAAAATGAAAAAAGTTAACATTTTATGTTTATATGAGGCAAAATGAGTTTGAAATATGACCAAAATTATAGTAGGTGAAAGGCAAAAAAATTAAATTGTGGTGCTTGAGACAAGATAAAAATTAAAATGGAGTTGGTATCATTATTGATGAATGAACATCTAAGGAAGTAGTAGAGGTAAGAAGGAAGAACGATAGGATTGTAAAGTAGATTTTAAATGTCATAAGTGACTATGCACCACAAGTAGGGATATAAGAATCAATCGAAACAAAAATTCGAGAAGGATCTCGATTATATGGTGCAAAATATACCGATGAACAAGAATCTTTATATCGAGGTGATTTGAATCGACACATAGGAGTATGTCGCAATGGCTACAAAAACGTGCATACCATTTTGGATTTCGCACTCTGATATGATTTCTGGGTTACTAACACATGGTTAAAGAGAGATAATCATTTGGTGACTTCAAGAGTAAATGCAAGCCAAAATGACTACTTTTTAACAAGTAAAATAAATAGAGGTAGTTGCCAAAATTGTAATAAGCTTCTCCTTGGAGAGTTCGTAGCCACCTAACACAAACTCCTTATCCTAGATGTTTGCCTTTAAACATGATCAAAGTTTAAGTAGTGTTTTGAATTGATCTATCATACTTTCAAGGTACAAGCTTCGACCATACTTTTGTAATTGGTTATGTAAAGTAATGTTGTATTATTCTATGTTGTGATGTTGTATATCACTTAAGGCTTAACACCAAAAATTTGGAAGGAGTCTAACATGGAAATTTGAGGATGGTTGTGTTGGTTATCAGTATGGGGTTGTTATATTGAATTTGGAAATATTATTATTATTGTTCCCGTGGATCATTACGGCCACCATGGGGTATGCATACTTTATCTTTGACGACCCGAACTCATTGCTTTAACCGTATAGGGTTATCCGTAAGGGGTTGTTATATCAGAGGTTTCCTTAGGATTAGTGTAACACCCGAATTTCTGAATTTTCAACCCCTTAAACAAAACCAGAATCGTGAAGGAAGGAAGGAAATTCGGGTGTTATAATTAGCTCTCCCATTGTATTACTCCAAATTTTGATGTTACTCTGGCGGCCCAAACTGGACGGACGACGACATGAGATGAGATTTGAGAATTTAAACGTGGTATGTAAAATATTAGAGCCTTTGCATGTTAGGATGAACTAATTGCTTGTACGTAATATATATAATGCATTGTATGATGTCTCCGACGTGTACTGGTTTGTGTTCTTTGGAACTTGCTATGATGTTGTCATTCAACGACTAACAGGTTGACCTGCAGGTGGGTTAGTGTGTAAAGATTCAAACATTAGAATGAGTAACTGAGCTGACTATTGCACATGAACCTATGTTTTTTTTATCATTTGAACTTTACTATAATTTCTAAGCAAGTATGCTTTTATTGTGGACATTATTTGGTTTTGGTGAGGCCAATAGGTTCTTAAGTTGCAAACTTTAAGACTTCAGCTAATTTATTATTTTTGTCACTGTTTATTTATTTCTTTATCACTAGAACGTCATCGGTCCTAGAAACGGTTTAACTTAAATGTTCGACGTGTTACCGGAATTTATATTTACATGTGAATATCCGGTTTGCTTTAACTCAGACTATTACAGTTATAAAGAGGCAAATTAGTGGATGAATTCAGATGTAGAATAGCTAGGATATGTTGGGAGAATCAACACAATTATCAATTAAAAGAACAATAATGTGAAATGAGGAGGAACCAAGACAATTATCAATTAATAGAAAAAAAATGTTATCTTGCACATGAAAAATACAGAAATGATGAAAACTTAGCCAAGTTTAAGGAAATCAAAACCAACATAAATGAAGTAGTCTATAAGACAAAGTTAAATGCTTTTAAGAGGTGTTTGAACTAGATTTTAAATGAAGTAGTCTGTAAGGCAAAGTTAAAAGATATATATAGGATGGCAATGCAAAGAGGAGGCAGGCAAAAATTAATGACATCAAGGATCGATAGAGAATAATTTAATGAGATATTTAATGGAGAACAAGGACATGTTTTAGGGAACACAAAAATCATTCCCGTAGATGAAAATAGAGAATATATTACAAAAATACAAAAATCAGAGGTGAACGGGGCTTTAATTAAAATGAAGCTAAAGAAAGCGGTTGAGCCGAATGATATACCTAATTGAGGTATGTAAATGCCTAAGGATGATTTGGGTGACTTGTCTAACTTATCTACTCAACAAGATTTAGAGGACTAAAAAGATGTCTAATGATCAAACAAGAATTATTTTAGTACCTATGTACAAGAAAAAAGAAGATGTCTAATATTGCTTTAACATTTGAGGAAGAAAACTCAGTAGTCATACTATGAAGTTATGGAAAAGAGTGATAAACTTATATATGAGGAGATGTATCTCTCTATATTAGGTCTCTATATTAGGGAACCAATTTGGATTTATGCTAGGGAGATTTACAATGGAAGCAATTCATCTAATAAGACAAATAATGGAGTACTATAGGGCTAATAAAAGAGACTTGCACATGATTTTCATTAACTTGGAAAAAGTATATGACAACATTCCAAGAGAAGTACTTTGGTGAGATATTACAAAGAGAGCATTCCCAAGAAATCTATTAATATAGTGAAAGACATGTATTGACAAGTAAATACGAAGATTTGGACGTATGGAGGGGAAACAAAGGATTTTCCAATCATAATTGGCCTTTATCAAGCCTCAGCCCTAAGCCTGTTTCGTTTCGTAGCGATCCTTTATGAGATAATTTGTGCATGTTGTTTGCTATTGACATTTTTTTAGTAGATGAGACCACGGAGGGGCTAAATGCTAAGTTAGAAGATGGAGGCATGAGTTGGAGTCACGGGGTTTTAAATTAAGTTAAAGCAAGAGATAGTGAATGAAGTGCAATTAGCGCAAACAAGATAACGAGAGGCGTGATAAATTTAGAAGAGAAAGAAATTGCTTCAAGTGGATGCTTCATATATGTTGGATCCACATTTCAGAGTTGTGTGGACATCCAACAATATGAGACCCATAAAATTAAGTGTGGGTGGCATAATAAAGATAAACTACTAGAATATTATGTGATCAAGGTGCGTCAACAAAATTTAAAGGTAAAATTTATCGAATGATAATTAAAGATCATTGTCGAAATGTCAAAGTAGCGAAAATGTAAATGCTTCAATGGATGAGTGTGCATGCCTTAAGAAATAGAATTCAAACCAAAATATAAGAAAGGGTTTGCAAACATTGAGGAAAAAAATAAAGAGAATTGTCTAAGATGGTTTGGACATATGTAAAGTTGTGATATTAGCAAATCGATAAGAAACATAGAAAGTAGGATATGTATGGACTTAAAAAGTGAACGAGGAAGATTGAAAATGATTTGAGGAATAATGGTAGAAATGAATATGAATGACCTAGGCTTACAAATTGAGATTGCACAAAATCAAATGAATGGAGAAGAACAATCTATATGGACGACCATTGAATGATATATTAGTTCATGTAGTGAATCTCAATCTCTTGGGATTAAGGCGCTGACATTGTTGTTGTTGTTATTATTGTTTGTTTCATTATTTGCTTGTTTATGTCCTCCCAATTCACATGACATATTGCCTGTAACTTTTGAGGGATTACGTTCGTGAAAATTTGCAACAATTACTAAATATTAATAGGAATATAATTGTATAAGTTGTTATAAAAGCCATGTGGTAACCCTGAGGTTTATCCAATTAAACTTTTGTGATCATTTTAACAAAAAAAAATTTTGGAAACCGTCTAGTAGTAAGGATGCCATGTTTCGGAGATTCAATACATCGAAAATCATCTCAAAGATCACATTTCCCCCAATTTCGTAACATAATTTTCCAATTTCTCTAATTTTTCAACCCCTAATTTCCTAATTTCTCAAAATATTTTGAGCATTCAACTATTGGTGGAGGAATTTTGAAAGTTTTTGGGTTAATTTCATTTGGTTTACCGAAGAATTATGTTTGCTTTTGCAAGCATTAAAGGTAGGTAACTTTAATTTACAAGAATTTCAATCTTTTTGGTATGCAATTACATTTCCTTGCTCTAATTTAAACCATTTCATTGTTGCTTCCAAGTGAGTTTGAAGAAGAAATTCGAAAAAAAAAAAAATTCATTTCTAAGCATAAGAGTTGGAAGGAATCCCAATTTAATAGTAGTAGGAGAATTGGTAAAACTAAAATTTGTGTTTTGGGGAAAATTGTGATTTAAGGAAAAAATTGAAAAATTAGGGTTTGTGTTTTAGGGAAAAAATGAAAAAGCTAATAAAGGAAACAAAACTTAAGGGTACATGCGTACAACAGGGCAACAGTAGACAGTGGAATTAATGTTTCCAAATGAGTGGATTTTAAAAAGGTCACGAAGGTTTAATTTGGTAAATCTTAGGTTACCGTGTGGATTTAAAAAAAAATTTGGTTACCAAGTGGAAAACCCAATATCTCAGGGTTATCAGGTGAAAATTTTCCATTAATAATAAGTATATTAATTTAGTGAATTCTAATTACTTGGTAGAGAATAATTAGGAGAATAAGTTTACTTAGATTGCATGTGAAACTAAGTTAACATATACTTAAGTGGTCAAACCAAAAATCAAAGACAAAATTAAAGAGTATTTGATTCTCAATGCGAAAATTGAAGTGGATGAGGAATAATAAGTTATGCTCATAAGTAGCATTGATTATATTGACTTAATCATCTGCACTAAGATGTGGATTATGGTGCATAAAGTTGACTATTGATGTTGATTTATCAATTGTTTGATGAATTAAACATATTAGTGCATGTAAGTGTTAAAAGGAGAAGCATACGAGTTTTATTGTTTTAATACTTAGCATTTACATCAATATTAAATCTTATTAAGTTGGTTTTAACACCATATTAAACTATTAAATTATTAAATTATTAAATTATTGGTTAGTAATTGTCTCTCTTAATCTTGCATTTCAAAAAAACCAAAACAACCTTAATGCATTATTAATCAAATAACTCGTAGTTTGTATATTATTATTAATTTATAAGTTAAATCATAGTCGTATAATATTTTGTTTGATTTTTCCCAATGTGAAATTTATTAAAATGTGGGAGGCTTAATAATATGGAAGTGACAGTCTGGAGGTGTCTACGAAAGGTTGAATATTATAGCTTGAAGGTATACTAATGGACTTTGACTATCTGCAATTATTAAGATAATTTAAGGCATAAAAACAAATGAATTAATAACTCAAAGATTTAAGTTCCACCATCTTCGATTTTTGTATTTCTTTGTGTTTTTAAAAGATGGATGAGCTTGAAAGCTCAATATAACCTAAGGAATTACAATATCGTGTAACACTAAGACCAAAACTTGATGAAAACTCAAGTCACACTTTTTAAATCTCCAATTTGACTTAAGTCTACCCAAGTAAAAAACAAAGAGAGATCACCTTCAACCAAATTAGCTTTAACTAACAACATTCCAAATAACACTTAACCAAAAGCACTAAAACATATTCACCAAACACGTATGTATCAAGCTAACCATATACATATGTTCTTAAAGATCCAAATCGAGTACACACTACCACAATTGTCAAGTCTTGCAAAATCAACCGAGAACACCATGAGCTTAATGGATAGATATTTGATCAAAAGGAAACAACTTTACTAGAGCTGTTCAAAAGTAACCCGACATGGAAATCCGATCCGAAACCGAAAGTAAACCGACCCGGAATGTGTTTCTTTTTTAGGTTTATCGAACCGATATTACCCGACTCGAAACTATAACCGAACCGGTTGACAACTGAAAATGGGAAAACTGAACACGAGCTGTAACCAATTTTTCTAACCGACACGTAACTGTTAACCGGGATTACTCGAACTTAACACTGACCAACCCGAGTCATATCCGACCCGAATCATGCTCAAAACCGAACTCGATCCGGCTAAAATCGACTTAACCCGAACGAAGTTTAGATCAAACTGTTGTAAACCTGAACTAATTTTTTACATAGAAGTATGATTGACTCATATTTAATCATCTTATTAGTTATTCTAATAAAGTCATAAATATTTTAATAAAATAAATTTTATAAATACACGGTTTCATATATTTAGAGTTAATAATCAATGGTCAATGTTTATTTAACTACTTTTAATCGAATTATATGAAAATCGATAGAACTTTATAAATTTAATTTCCGGTTAAACAAGTAAAAGTAACAATGTAATAATGGTCACTAATTGATTTGCATTTTCACTATTTTGCTTTAAGTAAATGAACCTTATCATCAATTAAAAAATGACTAACAACTTAATCTGATACTGACTCAATTAATATCAATCCTACGAAATTCTATTAGATTGATTCCCTTAATTAATTACTTAATTATGTACAATAATATGGTTATAATCTTAAAGGTACAATAAGTATTTGTTAAATGAGCACAAACAACTCAATATGAAACCCTAGTACTAGATCTTTTATGTTCGTCAGCATTATTAACCTAACTTCTAGACATTTAATATTGAATTCAACCATTCTTCAAATAACATTGTATCAATCCTACATTAAGAACTACATTCCAATATACAACTTTCATCGTCTTATACCGTATCCCAAAAAGATATACTCACTACTCATACAATTAATTATTCGGATCGAACTAATAAACATAGACAGAACAATTATAAACATTGAATAAGCAAGAAACTAAAGACAAAAGTTAAGACATCATAACATCCCATCATTAAACCCTAACACATACACTGGATTCAAATTTGGCTAGATATCGTTAAAAATATTCTTCAATTGAAGTAAAGTTAAAAATTTGTTCGAGCTAAATGAGACACAATTGAATAGTAATTACCTCCCGTTTGTTCGTTGATATTTATTGGTGGATATGATAATTAAAGGTTAGTGTAATTTTAATTAGAAAAGCTTATGATAATTTTAATGGTTATGTTTGTTTTTTTTTAATCATCTCATTTTCTTCACAAAATAAATTTCATGTGTATTACCATTTAAAAATATGGTATTAGATGGTAATAAAAAATTGTGAAAAAATCTTTTTATGGTTAGAGATCTGTTACAATGGAAATGACCCGGTATATTTGATAAACTTTTATACTACATGTCATTCTTACTAACATCTTTTAATACCAACAAATTGTTACATTATGTTTGGATAACACTAAAAAGTGGAAAGGAAGGGGAAGGGATCGGGGGGAAGGGATCGGAGGGAAGGGAAAGGAAGGGAAGAGAAGTAATTTTTGTTTGTTTTAAAGGGAAAGGAAGAAAAGGGAAAAGAAAGGATATGAGAATTTGCCCTTCAAATTTTTCCAACTTTATAAAGATTGATACCATAATAAAAATCATTCATTCAATCCCTTTAATTTCCTTCTCTTAAATCTCTTTCCTTTTATTTTGTTATCCAAACATGTGATCCACCATCATTTCATCAAATCCCTCATCTTCTTTTCCCCACATTTTCTTCCATCTAAACACATTCTTACCATTTCATTCTCATCAAGTTATATCTCAGAAACTTAACGCATTGAATTGTTTTTACTTACTAAACTAAATTCATTTTTGACTAATTCACTTTAATAATATCTTTTGTCTTAAAATTTTTATAATTACTAATTTAAAAAATATTTAAATGTCTGATGTAACTGATTATTAAAATATCACATGCCAATCTTTTTAATATATGGATATAGTTCATTTTAAGTTTTAAGTATATGTATGGACAATTTTATATTTTAAGCCAAAGTTCGTCACATGCTTAACTTGAAATTATTTTGGGCATATGTAACTGATTCTATTTTGACATGACTAGCCAAATGTTACACTTGGTTGGTCCAACTTTTTTAAGTCTTGCTTTATTTTTTACTAATTAAATTTTAATACTCCTTCCTATTGATCCTAAGTGTATCATCTTCCTATTAGGTCAAGTCAATCTAAATGTTTTATTTCTATTTTGGGTATGTTAACTTTATTAATTTATCCCTACTAAATTTAACTTTTTTACACTGTTACACTTACTAACCTCACTTTACACCTATAAAAATTTAAAAACTCTACACTTTTCTCTTATATATGTGGTCCCATTTGACTACCTAAAAATGGTGAAATGGAACACTTAGGGAGATAGGAGGGAGTAATATGTTTTATGTTTATATTTTTTATGATTACGAATTTATGATTACTAATTTAAATAATATTTAACGGTGATTTTTATATTCGGGAGTAGAATAGGAAATCCATATCAATAAAATATACAAATGAAGAAACGAGTTAGAACACGTGTCATGTTCTTATCAAAACTTTTCCCACCCTTTTTACTATAGAAATTATACCTACAGTATTATTTATAATAAAATTTTTATATTAAAATTTATATTACATATTTTAATAACATTCTCTATTTTCCATATAAATTACACTGATTAATTTTAATATGATATTTAAGTTGTATAATTCATATATTTTTGAACCAAAGTTATATTTGATGATCTTTATAATAGTATATAAAGTATGAAGAAAAAATAGAACCCATGCAATGTAGGCTATTGCTTATATTTTCAAACACTATTGTATGAAGAAAAAATTAAAAAATAAAGTGCACATTATTGTAATTATATTCCTATTAGTGCTCCATACGAAATTCCAAACATGCAAATAGTATCTATATTTGGAAAGAGAATCCATAAAATAAACTTATAATCTATAAACTATTTCAATAAGTGGTTCAAATAACAAAATATATGGGGTTTTTCATATAATAAAAAAATGTTGAATGCTGTCATACTATATATAATGTCATATTGAATAATTAAAATCTTCAAACAATCGTTATACATAGGTTTTATTTAATTACTTAATTAACAAAATTTTACTATACTACTACATTTATTGATAATAATATAATACTCTCATTTATAAAGTATCTTGCCTTATGCCATTAAAAATACGTAAAAGCAATTATAAATTTAAAAAGTTTAGATATCATATTATATAAAAAATACACATAGAAGTACATATTCAAATAGATTAATTATAATGACTATAATACTATATTATATGCACAAGATAATATAAAATAATACGTTTAATTTGTATGACACGTGAAATATAATACGTGCATGCCACGGGATTAAAGGCTGTTGTAAAAATAAGGTGAGAGAATTTAATGAAAGTCGATTGAGTTTATAATCGAAAGTAATGTTAGATCAAGTTGTATGTAAGAAGACAAGCTACCATATTGAATTATTCCAACGTATATGGCAAGTAATACATTAACAACAGGTGTGGGACCCAAGAAAATGAAATGAGGCTACACTAGACAATTTTCGGAAACGTGATTTACAACTCATTAATTCAGCCCATGAAAAGGAGGGTTTATCCTTTTATTCATCTTACAACTAATGTGAGAATCAAATTGCTTCATCCTTAATGTCTTTCTAAGTTAACTCTTCTCTACTCTATTTGTGCTTTAGTTTTGTGTTTTGCTAGACTAAATACAACCCATGCAATGTAGGCTATTACTTATATTTTCAAACATTATTGTATGAAGAAAAAAGAAATAAAGTGTATATTATTGTAATTATATTCGCTTTCGCTCCACTAAGTTAAATACATCGTATTATGTTTTTTTATTTAGCAGTTTATTATGAAAATATTGTTCAGTGTCAAATATTTCATAACAAATGACTATTAATTAAATATGATCATATTATATATTTTTATTAACAATAAAGGGAAAATGTTTAGTACTTATACACTACTCAATTATGTTATTATAAAAATAAATATTACATTATATTAAATTAAAATTTTCAACTATTGATATTTATTAACACATTAAAATAAAAGATTGTCTTATAACTTAAGACAATAATATCTAAAAACTATCTTATAACTTTAGATAAAAAAGATAATTTTGTATCACAAAATAATAAGTGATTTACATCATAACCTAAATTTAGACAAAAAAAAAAAAAAAGTATATAACGAAGAATTTAAGTAATCAATAATAAAATTTGAGTATACCGATTAACAAAAGCAGATCAAAATAAAAATTTATTACATGCAAAGTATTTTCCAAAACTTTTAAAAAGGAGATACCTAGGGATGGTGGAATACTTATTTAGCGCATATTGATTTTACTTTGAATGTCATATTAAATTTAGATTTAACTAGTGATTGTTACCCGAAAGCTAAATTGGTGTCGAACCGCTGAACAACTGTCAGAACCAAAATCGTCTGCGACAGCTCCGAACTGGTTAAAATCACAAGCCGTTAAGGTTCCAAAAAATTATTCTGACAGACCCGTAAAACCGTTTGCAGAAACGGGCCTGTAAAACCGCTAGCCGGGTTACCCGGACCGGACCAGTTCACCTGGCCCACAAGTTCCATGGAAGCACCCCGAAACCGCAAACCAAAACCTGACGGTTCACCTGGTTTAGCGGTTTCATGGAGCTTGACCGACAATCCGAATGTTTTCATGTTCACATGTCAAATTGTGAAAGTTAAGGCGTCAAACCATTAATATCATACAGTTTCAGCAAAGATAAACACTTTTTAAGTTTTTACAAATGATATTTATATTTTTTTAAATTAAGAATGTACTAAAAATTCATTTGTTGTATACGTGTAAGGTAGTGGTACGGATACTAACAAAAAACTTTTAACAAAGAAATACGGAATAACAAAAGAGACTAATTTAACAAGTGCTAGCAGGACCACAAGTGGAAGCCGAGAAACATGATTAGGTGGGCGGATAATGCAAATGCTGCTGAGGTATGTCTTTTAATTATAATCGTAATTAAATGATTAATTAATGATTTTTTTGATATGTAATTTGTAAAGAGATGACATTTAACCATGGTGAAAGCTACGCTTATAAGTATTTCAATAGAAAAGCTTTGCCACCATAATTTAGAACGGTCTCTACGAACACTCTTAAATGTTGCACAATTATATTATATAAACATAAATATTATGAATTAGTACATAATAAGTACATTTCCGTGTAAAATACAGATACTATAAATATTTACGGATATGAATAATGATATTATTTTATAAAATTAATTCATTTACAACATAAGCTTGATTATTTGATTTTTGTATTTGTTATGATATTATCATTATCAAAGTGAATACCACTCATAGTAGTTATTGAAGTTGAGACATATAAAATTTAAAAAGTTTCAATCATAAGGATATAGTTGAAAAAATAGCCAAATTAGTTAGCATATTTATTATGTGTTGATGATTTATTTGAATTCAAATAATAAAGATTTACATGTATATGTTTTTGGTTTATATAAGAAACTATAGTATTTCAATAGATCATCACATATATGCTTATAGTCAATCAACAAATATTACATGATTTAATGAGTTAATTGTTTCTTTAAATATCAAGTCAAATATCAAAAATTTTTCTATCAATGATAGAAAAAGGCAAGAAAAATTTGTAATGACAATATGACACGTGTCTCAAGTCGTTTCTTTATTAATATATTTTATTGATTCATTTACAACATAAACTTGATTATTTAATTTTTATATTTGTTATGATATTATCGTTATCAAAGTGAATACCACTCATAGTAATTATTGAAGTTGAGACATATAAAATTTAAAAGTTTTCAATCATAAGGATATAGTTGAAAAAATAGCCAAATTAGTTAGCATATTTATTATGTGTTGATGATTTATTTGAATTCAAATAATATAGATTTACATGTATATGTTTTTGGTCTATATAAGGAATTATAGTATTTCAATAGATCATCACATATATATTTATAGTCAATCAACAAATATTACATGATTTAATGAGTTAATTGTTTCCTTAAATATCAAGTCAAATATCAAAAATTTTCCTACCAATGATAGAAAAAGGCAGGAAAATTTTTAATAACAATGTGACACGTGTTTCAAGTTGTTTCATTATTAATATATTTTGTTGATTATTGATGATTTATTTATGATATATATAATGATATTATTTTATAAAATTAATTCATTTACAATATAAAGTTAATTATTTAATCTTTGTATTTGTTGTGATATATTCATTATCAAAATGAATAACACTCATAGTAATTATTGAAAATTGAGACGTATAAAATTTAAAAGTCTTCAACCATAAGGATTTAGTTCAAAAAATAACTAAATTAGTTAGCTTATTATTATGTGATGATGATTTATCTAGGTTCAAATAATAAAGATTTACATGTATATGTTTTTGGTTTATACAAGGAAATATAGTATTTCAATAGATTATCACATATATACTTATAGTCAATCAACAAATATTACATGTTTTAATGAGTTAATTGTTTCCTTAAATATCAAGTCAAATGTAAGAAAATTTTCTATCCATGATAGAAAAAAATGTGACACATGTCTCATGTTGTTTCTTTATTATTATATTTTATTGATTTATTGATGATATGAATGACGATATTATTTTATAAAAATTAATTTATTCATAACATAAACTTAATTAGTTAATCTTTGTATTTGTTGTGATATTATCATTATTAAAGCGAATAACTCTCATAGTAATCATTGAAAATTGAGACATAAAATTTAAAAGTCTTCCACCATGAGGATTTAGTTGAAAAAATAGCCAAATTAGTTAGTTTATTCATTATGTGATGATGATTTATCTAAGTTCAAATAATAAAGATGTACATCTATATTTCTTTGGTTTATATAAAGAAATATAGTATTTTAATAGATCATCATATATATACTTATAGTCAATCAACAAATATTACATGTTCTAATGAGTTAATTGTTTTCTTAATTATCAAGTTAAATATAAAAAATTTTCCTATCAATGATAGTAAAAAGATGGAAAATTTTTTAGTGATAATGTGACATGTGTCTCTAGTCATTTCAGTATTAATATATTTTACTATTGATTGATTTTTTTTGATTGATGATTGATTGATTATTGATTATAAACTTAGCTTGTTTAGATATATCTTATTGTATATCTTTGAATGTAAGACCATTATGAAAATCGATACAAACCAACTATTCAAATTAAACATATTCTTATTTTTATTCTTTTCAAAGCTAATTTAAAGAAAACTTAAAATTAATTACTTATGCAAAGTTAAATAGCAAATTTTCTAAACATAAAATAACATAAATTTTAACTTATCATTTATACAATATTTAATATTTTATTCTTGTCTTATTTGGTTGGATCACTTCAATTTTGATAACCGTTTAATAAAACAAGTTTTAATTTTCTTTATGATTTGGAATAAAAAGATTATAGGTTTACTTAAGGAAATATTGTGAATCAATAAATCACATATGTTTATAGCCAATCAACAAATATTTTATATTAAAATGCGTTAATTGCTTCTTAAAATATGAAGTCAAGAATAAAAATATCTATGTCAATGATAGAAAATAGGCAAGAAAATTTTTAATGAGAGTGTGACACATGTCCCAAGTCGTTTCTTCATTAGTATATATTATTGAAGTTTAAATTTTTCAGGGTTAGCTTATAACAACTGATATTTGGTCTTTTGCCCTACATTGTGAACCTTATATGTGTGTGACAACATATTGGATAGGCTATCATTAACTTATTCAAAAAAGAATTATCGCCTTTAAGGTAATGTTTGAAAAACACAATGGTCATAACATAAAATTTAGTTAAATGAGATACGTAGAGAATGAAACTTGCTAGATAGCATATTCTTTTGTTTCGTATATAATACGTCCACAAATATTAAATGCATGGAACTTTTGTATGACGTACTTGCTTTTATTTTCATCGTAGATGGTAGATTATTACATATACAATGTTGTGCTCATGTAATTAACTTATTTCGCCAAGTAGGTATTAAAACTTAAGTCATTTATTAGATCCATTAGAGACGTGGTTAAGTGGCTCAGATTTGGAGAAGTGAAGAGTTAATACAAAGAATTATGTGAAAAATATGGACTTAAAAACGTATACTGGACATTAGACACTCCGACACGTTGGGGCTCGACCGATGATCTTTTTAAAAAGGCTCTTAAATATCGTGTTGTTAAAACACAACAACATAATGAATGTAGTGATAAAAGTAAAATTGTCGACACCGTTGTTAGTTTGGTGAATTTTTTACATCTAGGGTACAAAGGCTTTTGGGAAGCCTCTATTAACAAGTCAAAAACACGAGGACATTTTCCTGACTCATCCTCGACCCTCTCCATCATCTTATCAACATGATCTACATACTCATTGACATTCTTTTCATTTGTCTCATACCAATTATTATTATGCTCCGTATAAGCAAAACCTTCTTCTTCGTGCACATTCTGTTGAACACTTTTTTCTTCGTAAACTCCTTCCTCACCATACCAAACCCAAACATGATACTGAGGCCTAACCCATGTTGAAGTATGTGCTCTAAGGATGTTAACACTGTTTACCTTTGATACATTCCGCACTTCACATATGAGCATAAAAACCAACTCCCTCCGTCTTAACATGAAGTTTGATGGCAGCACTACAAAATTCTAATATCCCATCAACAAATTTTAATAATTCATTACTACCATACATCCAAGAACGATCCTTTTTCATTCTAAGTGTGGTTATTAAAAACAAAATAAATATAGATGAATCAAAATATATGATTAAACCTAATTAACCAACTAAGTAATAATCATTCATTTACCAATTAACCTTAATAATAATATGTATATTTTAATAACAACATTCATTCAAACCTTATGTATATTCTAATAACAATATTTATTCAACCCTACTTAACGATAATACTAGTATAACCCGAATTAATCCTATTTAACAAATTAATAATATAAGCTAGGAAAAATGTAATACTTCAAAATATTAACCAAATTCATAAATAAACATTAGTAATTACAAACACATAAAAAATTAAAAATAAAACTTGATATATGAATAGAAATTACCTTGGTATTTAGATGATAATGTTTTGCTATACAATGAAGTTAAGTAACTTACAATGGAAAAACTAAAATAAAATTAGTACACAACCATTAAAAAAACTAAGTCCTATAATTGTATCATTAATGACATTTTAGGAGAATAGAAAAATGAAGGAATTGAAATGGAAAATTACCTTAAAATAGTAACTTGAAGAAGTTTCGTGGGTTCGAATTTCTCGGGTTTAGGTTGAACAATGGAAAACAACAAAACCATGGGGAAATTTGAAGAAAAAGAATAAAGAAGAAACACGAAGAAGAAGAAGTAGAAGAATGACATTGAAGCTTTGTGAGTTTAGCAAGGTTGAAACAGCTCAAACTTTAAGCAACAATGGCGTTGGATTAACACAAATTTTAATGGGTCTTTAAGCAGTGAGCAGCTAGATTGAAAGAGATGAGAATGCAGTGAATGAAACAGTGAGTATTTAGGTGGGTTTTTGAACAAAAAATAAATAAGTACATGTTGCAGTTCACTAAAACCGCAACATATAACACGTTATATGCTGTGGTTCTCAGTGAACCACAACGTATACCCTATTTTTTGCCTAATTTTTCTATTACTTTTATTCCGCGTATTTAAAAATCGCAGCAAATATGTGGTGTGGTAATTAACGGTTTTTCCACTAGTGAATGAAAGACGTATTTTAATTATTTTTCTTATATTTATGAAATTGCGATAATTTTAGACCCTAGTTTTAAAACATAAAATCTTACCAAATTAATGGGTTTTTACTACCATTCCTTAGTACGTCTACAGAGTTATGTGGATAATTATGTTGAAAAATATATGAGGCTTTTAGGAGAGCTTTATGAATTTTATGCGAGTGTATATAACCATGCCCGCGACATGTCTAGGCATGCTAGTGTCTCAGTATGTCCCATTAGATTTCATCCTGTCATAGCAAGCATAATAAGTCAATATGATAGTTTTATAGGGCCTTCTTGTAATTTCGGCTTTTGCTGTTGCGTCAAATTTCGCAATTTCCCTAAATTATTGAGAACTCCAAAGCATATCCTTGCAATTTTGGCTTTTGCTGTTGCGTCAAAATTTGCTTTAGTGTAGGTAAATTCATGCTTGATGAAAAGAGATCTTATCTTGGTCCACATACTATTTAAATATGTGTATGCAAGAAAAATTGGGATCAATCGCATGTCCAAACAGAAGGACTCAAGAACAGTGATGATCAAAATGACTTTGATGATCCATTGATGAAGATGGATACATTTGTATCATCAGGAGGAGAAACAACGAAGACATCAAACCAACAAGAAGAGGACGATGAAGATGAAAAATAAGATTATGCATATCGGACAACGATGAGTAACTACAAATAAAAGGTATGAGAAGAACTACATAGGCTTTAATTGCTTCGGGATACCTAGGTAGCTTGGTATTCCTTCGAGATATAAGGTTCAAGTCCATTTTATCCCTCTTTTTTAATTCATCTTTATTATTAATTTATCTTTTTATTGACTTTATTTTTTTCCTTCTTTTTAGTATATATTTTAATAATGATTGACAAGCAATAAATTTCGATAATAATCAACAAAGGTATATCTATATTATTATAGTAATTTATATGATTTTTTGTTATATATCACTAGTGCAAAAATCCTCATTTGCTGCGGTTTGTTGGCCATAATATGCTGCGGTTTAGACCCCAAGCATTAGTGATAGCAGCAGATGGCCTATTTGAAATGCCGCGGTTTAAAACCGCAGCACAAAAAAAGCCTATATGCTGCGGGCCTCCTAAAATCGCAGCATATAGTGTAAGACTATATGCTGCGGTTTTAGGAGGCCCGCAGCATATAGCATATATATATATATTTTTTGCTTTTTTCGTTTAATATTAATAAATAATCCAATGATTAATGTACAATGTAATAATCCAATGATAATCACCAATTATGACCAATAATCACCAACTAATATATATATACATTCTCGATCGGATATATAATAATATACATATACAAAGTCCTAAATCTAAACTAATTACACTATTTACCAAGAACAAAAATTAGTAAGATACGCCGTAATCTTGTCTTTTGTTTCGCGCATTCCATCTCTCAAGGGGTGTGTTTCCCTTGGAGTGTCGTATAAAAACTATAATATAATATTAAATTAAATGATACATAAACATTAGATTTTATGTATCAATAGTAAATATATAATATTATAATTTAAGAACGTAACAAATATTTACGGCATCAATGTTTTCGACTCCAACCTCCTTCACGGATTGTAAGATATCGTCCATGTATTTGAGAGTGTAATAGCCGCAATTAACGGTGTTATAATCTTGTCGAAAGCACTAAGAGAAAATAGATGTTAGTGCCAAAAAAGCTTTAAAAACCCTTAAAATCGCAACTTAGCACGTAATTTTAAGCATATGACTATGATTTTCGTTTCTAACCACTTCAACATAATAATATTAACCAAATAGTGTTGTGTGCCATGTTTCGTGCAAAACAATCCAAATTTGAAATACTTTATGCGCGAAAGTACCAAAAAAGCTTAAAAAAACCCTTAAAATCGCATCTTAGCACGTAATTTCAAGCATATGACTATGATTTTCAATTCTAACCACTTCAAAACAAACCCAGACGGAACCTTAATGCCATATAAAGACTCACAAAATGTCTGCTTCTCTGGTTTGGACAATGTGTAGCAAGCTAAAGGCAAATAAACTTTGTCATTACTCATCTTCTTCTTACTGCCCTTTCCCTTGTTACTGCCACCAATTTCATCAGCTTTATTTCTTTTCTTACTCACCTTAACATGTGCCCACAACTCCGGATGAACACCCTTACATTCAAACCAATCTCGCACGGCCTTAACATCCTTTGTCTTATCCAGAATGTTTATGAGAGTCCTGACTATGGCATCGCATACATTTTTATATGTATAACATCAAGACAATGCCTAACGTGTAGATCTCTCAAATATGGAAGCTTCCAAAAGATTGATTCTTTTTTCCATAATCAGTCTCCACCCCCTTGCATTTGCCCTGTTTTACCAAATACTGTCTCAACTCTCTTAACCTGTTCATAAACCTCATAACCGGTCAATGGTCGACAAGCTACACGGTCCTTAACCTCCCCGTTGAACATCTTCTTTTTACGATATTGGTGATCTCGTGGGAGGAACTTTCGATGGTGCATGAATACGTTGCACTTAGGAATCCACATGGATTCCATGTCCTCGATACATATTGGGCATGCTTTCTTCCCTTTGTTCTTATACCCCGATAAGTTGCCATATGCCGGAAAATCATTAACGGTGCATAAAATCATTGCACGCAAGGTGAACTCCCCATTAGCATATTCATCAAACACGGAAACGCTTCATCCCACATCTTTCTCAAATCCTTAACGAGAGCTGCAGGATATACATCTATGTCATTGCCAGGTTGTTTAGGACCCGAGATAAGAAGCGAAAGCATAATGTACTTACGCTTCATACACAACCAAGGTGGCAAATTATAGATCACTAACAATACCGGCCAAGTACTATGTTGAGAACTAAGATTGCCGAATGGGTTCATTCTATCCGTACACAGTCCGATCCTTAAATTACGAACTTCATCCCCAAAAGTCTTATGCAACCTATCAATACTCTTCCACTCCGGAAAATCAGATGGATGTGTGAACAAGTGACCTTTCTTCACCCGATCTGCATGCCACCTCAAATTTAACGCATCTTTCTTTATAGAAAACAAGCGCTTGAATCTAGGTATTATTGGAAGATACCACAATACCTTAGCCGGGGGCCCTTTAGCATCCCGAACCCCTTTACGCTTGTAGCGCGATAACCTACACCTAGGACACTCTTCTAAGTTCTCGTTTTCATTCCGATACAATACACAATCATTCGGACACGCATGAATCTTCTGGTACTCTGAGCCGAAAGGACACATGAGCTTTTTGGCATAATATGTTGTCTTTGGAAGTTCATTTCCCTTAGGAAGCATCTCACCTAACGCTTCAAATAACATTGTTAAACTACCGTCACTCTAATTGAAATTTGACTTAATGTTGAAATTAGTCAACACTGCTGTTAGTTTGGTGAACTTTGTACATCCAGGGTACAAAAGCCTTTGAGAAACCTCTATCAACAAGTCAAAAATACGAGGATGTTTTCCTAACTCATCCTCGACTCCCTCCATCATCTCATCAACACGATCCACATCCTCATCGACATCTCTTCATCTGTCTCATACCCATCAACACGATCTACTACATCCTCATTGACATCGGCCACATTATTGACATCTTCAACAACACTTTTCTCGTTGTAAACTCCCTCCTCACCATGCCAAACCCAAACATGATATTGAGGCCTAAACCCACGTCGAAGTATGTGCTCCCTAAGGATATGAACACTATCTAACTTTGATACATTGCCACGAGAGACAAATGGGCAATAAAAACCAACTCCCCCGTCCTAACTTCATGTTCAACCGCAATACTACAAAATTCTAATACGCTATCAATAAACTATGACGATTCAATGCTTCCAGACATCCAAGAAGGATCTTTTGTCATCCTAAGTGTGATTAATTAATTCAAAAACAAAATTAATACACAACTTTTAACATATATACTTAACGAACTCTAATCACCCACAAAATTAAGTAATAATCATTCATTTAACCCTAATTTACAATATTAATAATAAACCATCATAATCTATAAATTGTTCAAAAAATATGTATATTCTAATAAGAAGATTGTTTTAACCTAAAGTAACCCTAATAATAATAAATTTAACCATAAACAACCCTAATTAAACCTAATTTACAAACTATAAAAAAATTATGATAAATTTAAAACTTAAAAACCACAAATACAAACACATTGATAAATAAAATGAAGAAATTACTCAAAAATATAAAAAAACATGAAATGTATAATAAATTTAAAACTTAAAAACAACAACTACATACACATTGATAAATTATTATAAATTTAAACCTAATTTACAAAATCAATTGAAAATTATACCTTGAATTTTCGTGGGTTTTGGGTTGTGTATAACCTATACAATGAAAAAAAAATTAATATAAAAAAATTAAGCCCTAAAACACAATTAATGAAGGTTGAACAACAATGGGTTTGAGAACTAAGCTTTGAAAAATTATACCTTGAAGAAGAGCAAGAACTAAGCCCAAATTTCGTGGGTTTAAGAAGAGCAAAAACAATGGGTTTTTCGTGGGGTATGTAAGCAGCAGATGATGAAGAAGAACAAGAAGAGTAAGAATGATGAAGAAGAGCAAGAACTAAGATGATGAAGAAGAGCAAGAACTAAGATGATTGAAGCTTGAAGAAACAGTCGTGCGTTTGAAGGTTTGAAGAAGACAGTAGGTTTAATGATACAGAAGAAAGGTTTTGCATTGTAACGTTAAAAGGTGTGTTTTTAAAAGAGTTAAATGTTGCGGGCAACCTTAAAACCGCATCATTTGATGTGTCCAAATGGTTATATGCTACGGGCACCATAAAAACCGCAACATTTGTTGTCTATTTTTTTTTCCTAATTGTTTTTCCTATTTATTGCTGCGTATATAAAAAATCGCAACAAGTGATTAGCAGCAGATACGTTTTTTTCTACTAGTGTATACTTAAAGCAACAAAAGAATTGAACTTATTGTCCAACCCTTCAAACCCGAGATTTGAACCTTTAGGAATTGCCTTCTGAACCGCCAAGGATTCGTCTATAACCGAAATCAAAACCCTACGATCTGAATCAGGTTCCATTTCTTAGGAACCAGAACTTATTAGGTTCCGTTTTTTTATTTATATTTTTTTCTTTTTCTTTTTTTCTTTTTCTATTTATTAGATAGTAGGTCAATTTTTAAGCACTAAATTATCTTTGAGACGGTCTCCCAAAGAAACCGTTATTAATGGACCGAACCAAAATAACAAAAATTAATTTATAATAATGAAAACTACGAAAATGGAAAACTAATAATTGCACCTTTAGCTCTTTTCCTTCATATAACTTCATTGCGAAAATCACTCAACTTCCTTTCTACTCTCAATTTCAAAAATATTTACATACTTAATCTCCATTTCCTTGTTGATTTCTACAATATTCGCCATTCACAGTCATAGGTAATATACATTCTCTACAAATCCTTGTGTCCTTAGCTTATTTGTTCTTCTTAAAAATTTTAGGTTTTGTATTGACAATGTTTTTGTTAAATTTTGCAAATTAGGACTTATATTTAATTTGATTTTTGTTGTATATTGGGAATTGTCTAAAGTTATGGAATCTTCCTACAAGAACATGAGTTTAATAGGTGATGATACCTTTTTTGTTGGTCATTCAAAAAGTGTTTATGTTGTTGAAAATAAAGGACATGAATAATGAGGAAGGGTTTAAGAGCTCTTTATCTTAGAACGTGTCCCATTCGGTGCTTGAAAACTAATTTAGCTTGGCATGATGAAGGTAAGATTATTGTTGGTTGTATGAGTGATGATAGTTAGGTTAATGTTCTTGTAGCCGTCAGCTTATTCATGACTCTGTTACTACTAGAACTAATTCTTAGTTCTTAAGCACATTTGTGTATGGTGCTTCTAAGAAGAAAGAACGATTATCGCTTCTTCATGATCTTTATGGCATAAGTGAAACAGTTTCTTCAGCATGGATTATCTTAGGGGATTTTAATTGTATAGACAACTTTGATGAACGAAGAGGGCAACATGTTGAGCTTCATAAAATTTAGCCTCTGAGAGATTACATGATGGGTTATGGCGTTTATGATTACACTACAATGTTTGGTTTTTCACTTAGTTTAAGAAACCGGCAGGTGATAAGAGAGTCCTTAACAAGATAGATAGAGTGTTAGGTGATAGTTGGCTCTTCGTGTCATTTACTAAAGACCAAGTTATGAAAATAATATTTGTAAACACCCTAGACACTACATGTAGTATTGCGGTGGAAGGGGATCGAACCACAAGAACAAGGCCTGCAAGACTCTAGACTTGATGTACAGAACTTATATGGCTGAAAGTTTGTTCAAACTAAACTACTAACAATAATAACAAAACAAGAATAAAAGAGAGAATAAACAATGAAAGGCAAACAGGGTTGGATTAGATCAACCCTAGGAAGGTCAATACAAACTCAAGGTAAGCAAGGTCAATGGAAATCGTACAACAATCAATCCAGGTACTCAAGATGATGAGAGAAAGTTTGTGACCTTGTAAATCACACGAACAACCGATAATCGTCTTATGTCTCCTAAGGAGTGGAAGGACAAGTTTCACATCGAATATCAATCAACCAATCATCAATAATTTCAAACCCTAACCTAACACATGAAGAATGAGACCAACCTTAGGGTTACACTAACCAAACCCCTAAGAAAACTACTCACACATACTAGTAACAATTAGAAAAAAAAAAGTAATAAATAAAACCATTAATGAAAACATGAAGAACTTGAATGATAAATGGTTGTTAATCATCATAGAAGCAATTTTGTTGTTTTTGATTTTTAGGGATTTTATTGTAAATATACATATATAAATAGATATGAAATATAATTTATAAATAAAATCATGAAAACGGAGTCAAAAATATATATTTTCTATTTTGACCAGATTATTTGTAATTACTGTTTGATTTAATTTAATTGACATTTGGGTGAAAACATATATGCGTTGTGTTACGATTTTTGCATCGTTGTTAGATTCCGATGAATTAATGAATGTGATTAAGGGAATTAAAATATATATAAAAAAATAAATTACTGATTTTTTTTGGACAACATCTTCTTTTTCAGGAAGCGCGCATTATGTCTTCGTGGTTCGGGTTTCGTTTCGTTGTTTTACTTTCGATTGAATTAAAAATAGCTTTACCGCTAAAATCGATTAAGAATAGTAAACGAGTATTAAAAATTATGAAATTTAATACCTAAGGTAATTGATACCTTCCGGACGCTGTGATGAAGTCAAATTTTCTGTTTGAAATTTGTAAACTGTTCGAAACGGGCTGTAAATTAACTAGTTGTTTTTGAATTAAGGAGCATTGAGTTTTATTGGTTTAATCAATTATTATTATGAAGTATAGTAGTGCCTTGATGGAAAAAAGTGGATTCATTGTGTGAACACGTACTAATACGTGATTTTGTGTGTGTGTTTGTGTTTAGGACCTCGATTCATAAAGGTTGAAATACCGCATGCATGTGTGGTGATTGTGTATTGGGTTGTCGTGCTATTAAGGTATATGCTTAGACCATACTTTTGTAATTGGTTATGTAAAGTAATGTTGTTTTCATTCTATGATGTGATGTTGTATATCACTTAAGGCTTAGACACCTCAAATAATTTGAAAGGAGTTAAACTTGATAATTGAGGATGATTGTGTTACTACTCTATGGGTTTATTACATTGGACTTGGAATTATTATCATTATCGTTTCCATGGCGTTTTTGAATCATTACAGTCACCATGGGGGTATGAATACTTTACCTATGACTACCCGAACAGGACGGGCAACGTCTTAGGTCAGAGGTTGCCTTGGAATTAGCTCTCCCATGTGTATTCCTCTAAACTTTGGTAACAGTCTGGCGACTCAAACAGGACGAGCAACGACATGAGTTGGGAAATTGGAAAGTGGAATATGAATTAAACATTGTTAGAGCCTTTGCATGCTAGGATGAACTCACTGCTTGTATGTAACCTATATAATGCACTGTATGAAGTCTCTGACGTGTATTGGTTTATGTTCTTTGGAACGTGCAATAATGTTGTCATTCGACAACTAGCAGGTTGATTACAGGTGGGTTTGAAAGAGTAAGAAATGGACACTAGAACCTGTAATTGAACAATCCGATGATTTTGATTATTATTAAATGCTTGATGAACTTTAGTTTATTATTTTGCTGCAAGTACTTTTACCTTATAGACATTAAATATTTTGAAGAGGCCAGCAGGTTCTCTAGTTGTAATTTTTTAAGACTTTCGTTGACTTATTAATATTGTTCTCATTTAATTATTTCTTTGTCACTAGAACGTTGTCGATCCTAGAATCCGGTTTAACTTAAATGTTCGACATGTAACCTTGAATTCATATTTACATGTGAATATCTAGTTCATTTTAATTCGGACTATTACACTCTAATTCACTGAAAAAGGGACATTTACTTTTTGACGTTATTCACTTATTACTCTTAATTTGTATTTTATTCTTAATTATAAATTAAAACATAGTCAAGTGAAATCTTGTTTGATTCATCTCAATGCAAAGATTATTAATATTCAAATTTTATAATATTTTGCTATGCATAGTAAGATATATTAAACATTGAATAAGTACATTAGATAGCGTGAAAAAACCAAATGTCTAGTTTTTAGTGAATTGAAGGGAGTATATGAGTAATATATCATAATTAGATATGTTCTTTTAAATTTTCTTGAAATATTATAATTTTAAATTTAAACGCTACATAAAATTTTCTTCATTAAAATTTTAATAACTAAAATATTTGATCAAGAAACAAAAGTTACATGATAATAATCATTATCATCATCATACCAAATGTCCCGCTCGGAAGCAGGGTATGGGTGAGGAAAAGTGACGGACAATCCATACCCGTACTCCTTTCACACGGAGTACTTGAGGAAAGCGGTCAGTTTTACCCCCAGGCATGTAGGATCGATATGAGTGATAACGTTTCCACAAGGGAACAGATACTTGCAGATAAAGAACTGTACATGCAATAACAAGGCTTAAGAAAATAAATAAATACATTGAAAAATATAAAATTAAATAAAGATAAGTACTTACATAAACAAAACGGGGCTGGTAAGAAGCAACTAGACACTAGGGCAAGAAGGTAACTAAAGAAGCTATTTGTAATCTAAAATATGGATCTGACGTCTCCAATTATTCCTATTCTTAGTCAGGTCCGCAAAGAGGTGCAGCTCACTTAGGTCGTTCTTTATTCTTTCAACCCACGTTTTCTTTGGTCTTCCTCGACTTCTCTTACACTCCACTATGATGCTTTATATATCCTTCTAACGGGAGAGTCAACTGTCTTTCTTTGCACATGTCCAAACCATCTTAATGTATTTTCACGCATTTAGCAGATAATGGGGCAAAGCCTAGTTTCTCTCGATACTCATGGTTCTTGATTCTATCCATTATTGTGTTACCGCACATCCACCTCAGCATTTTCATCTCAGCTACTTCCATATTTTGTTCATGAATCTCCTTAACGGGCCAACATTCTATCCCATACAACAAAGCTAGCCTAATGGCAACTTTATTGAATTTTCCTTTCAGCCTAATCGGGAACTTCTTATCTCACAACACTCCGGTCGCCGCTTGCCATTTAAGCGAACCCGCTTGTATACGATGCGTAACATCTCCATGCACCTCCCTCATCACTTTGCATAACAGATCCTAGATATTTAGTTGTACTTAAAACTACATCTTCTCTAATTGTCACACTTGACCATCATGTTTCTCATTCCCACTAAAATTGCATCTCAAATATTCTGTTTTTATACAGCTTATATGAAGCCATTTGCTTTCTAAAACCGCCCTCCATTCTTCTAATTTAACATTAGCCTCTTCGCTTGTTTCCTTGACCAACACTATATCGTTAGTGAAAAGCATGCACCATGGCATAGTTTCCCATATGGACTTGGCGTGATGACTGCAAAAAGGAAAGGACTTAGAGTCCATCCCTGATGTAAGCCTACTCTAACTGAGAAAGATTTTGTAATCCTAACGGGTGTTTGTATGTTAGTTGATGCTCCATCACACATGTCTCGTATAGCTTCAATATGGCTCCACGAGACTCCCTTAGCCTCCAAACTCTCCCAGATAATACATCATGGTAAGCTATCATATGCCTTCTCCGAATCTATACACACAATATATGAATCCTTTTTCCTCTCTTTATATTTTTCCATTACTCTTGTTAACACATGTATAACCTCAGTGATAGATCTCTCTAGCATGATACCAAATTGATGTTCCCTAATCACCGCCTCTTGTCTGATTCTCTACCCTATCACTCTTTTCCAAAATTTCACTGTGTGGGTAAGGAGTTTAATCCCTCTATAATTTTCACAGACTTGTGCATCGACTTTGTTTTTATATAAAGAGATAAGTGTACTGCTCCTTCATTCTTTGGGCATTCTATGTGTCCTCCAGACAACATTGAAAAGCTTAGTTAACCATTGAATACTTTCTTCTCCTAAACATCTTCATACCTCAATCGGGATGTTGTCAGGGCCGACTGCCTTAGCTCGCCCAATTTCCTTTAGATCTTTACTAACTTCATTGATGGTTATGCCCCTATTTAACCCACATTCATGTTGACTTTGTTCGTTGGAAGTATATCCTCATACCTCCCCTATTCCCCTAGTTTCATTCAGCGATTGAGAGAAGTACTGGTACCACCTTGTTTTGATGTCATCTTGTTTCAATAGAACTTTCCCATCCTTATCCTTGATGTACCTAACTGTCTCAATGTCTTGCTTCTTTCTTGCCCTAGCTTTCGCTAGCTTGAAAATATGCTTCTCTCCCTCTTTTGTATCTAACTTTTTATAAAAGTCTTCGTAAGTCCAACTTTTTGTCTCAAATGCCGCTTTCTTTGACACTCGTTTGGCCTCTTTGTAGATTTCTCTCTTACTTATACAATCCTTCTCTTTTGTACAATCCATAAGTTCTTTAAACCTTTTTTCTTTATCATTTATCTTCTCCCGTACCTCCTCATTCCACCATCACGACTTCTTATACACACTTGGTTTACCTGTCAACACTCCTAAGATCTCTTTAGCAGTTTGTCGAATGTTTTCAGCCATATTTTCCATATTTAATTTGCATCTTTGGAAAGCTTTAAATATCTCAACATTTTGATCCTGTTTGAGAATGTGGAGGTTACTTCCCCTTTAAGTTTACCTCACATAATCACACGTCTGCCCTCAATCGTTTTCTCGACAATTTCCTTCCTCATTTTAAAAACTAGCATTAGTAACCGATGTTGAGTTGGCATCTTCGTGCCTAGAACCACCGTACAATCCCGACACAAGGCCTTATCTCCTTTACATACTACGGCATAATCAATTTGCGTCGCGTGCCCTCCACTTTTGAATGTAATCAAGTGTTCCTCTTTCTTCCTAAAGATAGAGTTTGCAATCACCAAATCTCGGGCTAGGGAAAATTGAAGTAGATGTTCTCCACTCTTGTTTCTAGCCCCTAAACCAAAGCTATCATAGACTGACTCATAGCTATCCACTTTCTTGCCTATATTCCCATTGAAGTCTCCTCCTAAGAAGACTTTCTCGTCTTCTAGAATAGTCCCCATAAGGTTACTTAAGCAGTCCCAAAAATCGAGTTACTTCTGCTCATCTAATCCAACTTGGAGCCCATTAAGTACTAATGATAGATGTGACTTCTTCACCCAGTACTATTCTAACTAGCATAATCCTTTTATTGCACCTCTTCACCTTAACCACTTGTTTTAGGATCATGTTGGATACGAGGATCCCAACCCCACTATGTCTGTCATCCAAACTTGCGTACCACAGCTTATACCCTTTTACTCTAGTCGAATGAAAACCCTTCCACCCAATCTCCTGAACACACGCCACATGGATATTGTATCTATTAAGCTCATCAGCTACTCCAAAGACTTGGCTTCTAACGTGCCTATGTTCCATTTCCTTACTCTTAGCTCAAAGTCAAAAGAGTGTATCGCCTTTACCTGTTGCTTACCTAGGTTTTGACGATCGATTGATGCGTCTGGTGGTGCTGCGGGCGAGGTATCGGATGTTACCCTCGTCGCCGGTGGCGTGGAGGGAAGGGCGAGCTGTTACAGGGAGAGATATCGCTGTTGCCTCAGAAGTAGCCATTGCTAAGAAAGTATGGACCAAAAGTTACATGATAATTAAAAATTATTTTGAGAATGCCAAAGAATTATTTTGAAGATGACAAATAATTATTATGATTAAGTTGTTGAAATATTATTTAAATTTGCCTTAAAAAGTATGAGAAATTAATTAATACTTTTATTAACAATTAAATCATTTTTCATTAAAGGACTATATTTTATACTGATAATATATTGAATTTCTATTTAAAATTTTTATTCATATACTTTTATACTAACAATCTCGTAAATTACACGAGTTTTTATATTAATATTTATAATTTCATTTTGATCGAAATTAATTCAAATTACTTGACTGAGGATAACGATCAACCAATAAGATGTATAAGTTTAAAATGAAAGATCAAACATTATTGGTTATTATGATTCATACCATCTTCGGGTTAATGATATATCCCTTTGTAGATCAGATCAGATCATACTAGACAAGGCCAGATCAAATCAAATCATGATTACTTATTATTATTTATTTGTCAAATGATTTTCTATTAACACTAAACAAATGATTACAACAAGGTAAAGAAACACAGATAACCAGGACTCTATTTATCAGTTGCATCAGTGTGAAAGAGAGGCCCACCTTCTATGAAGGGTTTCCCTCCTCACACTTCATGTGCAAAGGAGAAATCGAGTTATCTAAAAAATGCCACAATGGCAATACAAAATAACTTGGTCTAACCAACTAAGTAAAAGAAACCAAAAACACAGAGGCGGCTACGCCACCAATAATAATAATAATAATAATAATAATAATAATAATAATAATATTATTATTATTATTATTATTATTATTATTATTATTATTATATTATGATTATGATTATGAATATTATTATTATTATTATTATTATTATTATTATTATTATTATTATTATTAATTAATTAATTAATTACTTGATTAATAAAATAATTAATAAATAAAAATATAAACAATAATGTTAATAATATAAATAATTGAATAATATTATTATATTAATTAATTAATTAATTAAAAATATTTATCAATTAATAATTAATGAATTAAATAACAATAATATATAAATGATTATTTAATAATTATAATAATGTTAATGACATTATTATTATTTATTTATTTATTTATTTAATTAAATAATATTAATATCTATTAATTAATTTTTTAATTAGATCATAATAATAAGAATAATAATAATAATAATAATAATAATAATAATAATAATAATAATAATAATAATAATAATAATAATAATAATTATTATTATTATTATTATTATTATTATTATTATTATTATTATCATCATCATCATCATCATTATCATTATCATACCTAATGTCCCGCTTGAAAACAGAGTCTGGGTGAGGAAATGTGACAGACAATCCATACCCATACTCCCTTTACAGGAAGAATTAGAGGAAAGCGGTCGAAATTTACCCCCCAAATATATATGAGGCTTGCATAAAAAGATATGGGTGATGACAATTTCACAAAGGAACAACAAAAAAAAAATAATAATAATTTTATGAAACCAAATAAGATTAGATTAGATAAGATAAGATCAAACCAAATCAAATCAGGTCAGACCAGATCAGAAAGATTCAAATCAGATCAGATTGAATCAGACTAGATCAGACCAGACCTTAGTAAATTCAGATTAGATCCAATCAGATTAGACGAAGAAAACAGGCCCTAAGTCTAGGTCAAGACAAGACTTGGGTGAACCGAGACTTAAACCCATTTATTTTTTTGACCCAAAACTAGATGTATTAAATCTTAAGAAATTGGATCCAAACCCTAAAATTAAGGTGAGTTATAAAGCTATAGTCGCAAGTCTTGTATGAGACCGTCTCACCATGAGATGGGTCCATACAAACGGCCCATTAATAAAAATTATTAAAAACATGAAAAGTGAACTCCTTGGATGTGTTTTTTTTTTTAAAAAAAAAAAACAAGTAAGCATTATTGTTTATTAAATAGTTTTGGCCGGTCAATTAAAGTCGTCTAACGATGAAACGACTTAAATAGAGAATTAGTGACAAAGATAATTCTATAAAATCTCTCTAAGTTTCTTATCAATAAGGATTTTGTATGAGAAAGTTAGGTTAATTAACTTAGTGGTTGAATAAAACTTTATAAAATACATTTTAAGAATATGAGAAGAACAAATAAGGATTAATTGGGTAGATTCCCAATAGTATTTTTTAGATATTTTTTAAGCTTAATATTTTTACAGTCCTTAGGGAAATATATAAAATTAATAAATTTTTTTATTATTAATATGTAACTTTTTAAGAGAATCTAATCTAGAAATTGAAAAATAATTAATATTTTATATAATAATTTTAACTTTTTAAGGAAAAAATAAATGATAAACTCTAATAAAATATGATTAAATCCTTATGTTTTCAAAGAAAAAATAATATTAAATTACGTAAATAAAATATAAAATTCTTTCTAATTATTAAATACTCTCTCGAATTCTTTTAAGTTGTCCCATTTTGTTTTGGCACACCATTTAATGTATTAATTCAATTTTAAATATCTCTAATTATGCATAATTAAAAATTATAAATCTTTGATATTAATAAAATTTACGTTGATACGAATAAAACAAGATCTCACATGGCTATATTTCGATGTCCAGATTAAGATTAAAATACAAATTAAAAATGATCGATAACTAATGTCAAAAAAATGGGATAACTAAAAACAATTGGAGGGGATATGTCATTTTTTATTTTGTATTTTTTTTAATTGTGATTTTAATTTATTTTCTTATTATAAGAGAACAAAAGAGTGAGGTAGTAAGAATGCAAGATAGAAGAGAGAATAAAAGAAAAAGAAAAAAAAAAAGAAGTTTAAAAAATAACCCTATATACCAATTATTCTTCTCGGGATTGGTGGTAAAAGGACTTTAATTCTGCTATTTATACCCCCTCTTCTTCACCCCCTAAACCTACGCCTCTCATTCCTCTTCTCTTCTTCGGCCCTTCTTTTTAACTCTTTCTCTCTCCTCCCTATTTCTTTTTCTAGGGTTTTTTTAGGGGTAGATCAACCATCATCCATCATATAAATATGATGATATTATTTATCATATTTTCATTATATTTTAATTATTAAATGATTCTATTTTTATTTTTCCACAGCTTTCTTGAACTGCGTCTATATTTTTTCATTCCTTAAATCATACATAAAAAAGGAGAAAAATTCTGGGTTGCGGTTCAATAAAGCTGTGGGAAGATACAAATAGGATCAACAACTCATTATTCTTCATCAAGATCCAACCTTTTTTGCTCATCATGGGTATTAATATATATTTTTTCATTTTTCATTTTTTTGTTTTGTTGTTTTACATTTATTTATTTGTGTATACATAATTTTTTTCTGGTTGGAATTGGAGGTATTCATAATAATTTAATGTTTATTTGGTAATAATTGATTGCGGATGAAAATTATCTTTTTCAAAAATTTATGTTTTGACCTTGAATTATTCAATGGTGGTCTAACCCTAGTCCCCATAAAGGAAAATTTCTTTTTCTTTTTTTCATGATTATAAATTTATCAGTCAAATTTAAAAGATTTAAATCAATTAAAGATCTGATTATTTAGAATTAAATTTTTCAGGAAATTGAATTTAAAAGATTATTAAATTTCTTCAATGTTCTGGATCGATGTGAAGAGTATCACTTTTTCCATATTTTAAGCTATTTATGATTTACATAAAAAATATTTCATTTCCAAAACAAACAATTATTCGATAAGTAGTTTAAAATTCAATTTTATAAATTAAAAAAAATCAATCAAATACCCATTTCTATTTGTATTGATCTATCCAATCAAAAGGAATTGAATAGGATTTGTTATTATTATGATTTGTCATTTAACTTAAATATTCTATTCAAAATTTTGTTTTTCTCTATAATGAATTGTCAAAAAACTAATATATATTCTTTTTTCAAGATTTGTATTTTTTCAGTATTAGCTCATTGATTTTGTCCTCTACAGATAAAGCCATGCAGTAATATTTGGTACATTTTTATTTGGATTGAGTGATGGAAATTGAAGAGATATTATTTACAATTGGAGCTTTATTATTTTCACTGTATAATTTCCCTCACTTTCTCTTTTAATTATTTTGTAACTGATCGTATAATTGGTGGCCTTTTTCTGATCATGGTCCCTTTTTTTTTTGTTTATTTTCTTGTTTTTTCCTTTGTCTTTATGTTTTTGTTTATTGCACATCACTTATCTCACATCCATAATAAACTATTAATCATACGACATTTAGATGAAGTCAGTTAGTGCTCAATTTTTAAATCTACGGTAACACCATCTTTCAATAAAACCATATTAAAATAAAAAGTTTATATGTTAATAATTTTAGCTATTCAGCCTATGTATAAATAACATTTGTCTTACACCAGAATATATATGGATGTAATTTTACTCTTCGGGATTTAAGGATTTAAGGGTGTTATATTACTTAACTGGAACTGAGTGGGTAAAAATCGATAATAACCGACTCTTATGAATCAGTGAAAATGTAGCATAATTGGGTATTTGATCCACAAATTATTTTACCTTAACGCTTAGGTTACAATATTCGCACCTAAGGTTTCAGCTTCACCTCTAAATCGACGTATCCTTATAAAGTTTTAAAAATTTTTAATAACATAAATAAATTAATTTTTAGCTATGTTATTACTTTTTACTTAATTAAAACTCTTGAATTTATTATATTGATTGGTTTTACCCTTATTAATGTTGTTCAATATTAGGACTTTACTAGACGGAAAAAAGAATATTGCATACATGTAGGAATCATGTGTTGGAGATTGCAAGGCCAGCACAATTTGAGTGGGTCTGTATTTGAATTCCAGTCATGAGAATTAGGTTCAAGACCTACCTAGCAAAGCTATGACATACATGTATGTAGGATAGATGGTAATGTAAACTTACCCAAAAAAGTTTGTTGATGTGAATTTCCTTTAACTTAAATTTGAGCTTCTCTACTATTTTATTCCATAGATTAGATCATTATAAAATCTATTTATTCTTTTGAGTTAGTCTTAAAATAAGCATTTCATATTTTTATAATATGTATTAGATAGACTATTTAACCTATGTATAAGATGTTTCTCTTGATGAGACTGTCTCAACCAAATATTTGTGAATATATTTTTACTCTCAACTTAATTTTTGTATATTATTCACATGTTTTTAATTGACCTTTTATAATGAAATTATATAGAAACATGTACAATACACAAAATATTTTAGTGTGAAAATACATATAAATATAATCCCAAAGAAAGATGTAATCACATATAATCGTTATTAAAGTATAATATTTCAAATAAAGTGTAATAACTGATATTGATATATATTGTTTGAGGTAATATAGAATTTACATGTTTGAATAAATAATTATTAAATATTAATACATATGTATTTTGCCCAAATTTAGTTATTTTTGTAAACTGATCAATTTTAATATTTTCTATTTAGAAATTAATATTGTTATGAAAACTATTGTCTACATATGATGTTGAAATTAATATTTTTGTAATACGCATGACAAAGCTCTTTGGAACATGTTATTTGTCATTCCCTAACAAAACTAATATGTATGATGTTGAATTTCTTCAAATTATATAAAACAGTATATTTTATATATTATATGCTATGCAATATAAAATACTCTTTCTATTTCTTTTTGTTTGTCCAGTTTACCTTCTGTAAATTTTAAGCCTAAATATATCTAATTACGCATCATAAAAAATTATATAAAATTTATATATTAAAAAACTTTACATCAAGGCAAATCTAACAAGATCTCACATGAATATATTTTATCTTCAATATATACTTCAAAAATCTAACTTAAATTTTTTCTTCTAAAGTAGACAAACTTAAAGTGAACAAACAAAAAGAAATGGGGGAGTGGTTAATATATTAAAATTAAATTATTGCTTTTAAAATGTTGCTACCAAATCATGTATTGTTATGAAAGCTTTTTTAAAAAAGATTTGACTTAATTATACATATTTGATTAAAAAAAAATCTTATTGAAAAGTTACGTTTTAATATTTAGAAGGAAAAATTATAATAAACTATCTTATCAATAGGTCTATTTGCAAAAAGCTACTTTATGTATTTTTTTTTTTGCAAAAAACTACCTAATGTAATATATATTTCTACAAATAACTATCACATAACGAAAAATGTTAATTGACCGTTAAGTCTGAGGGTTTGACCAATTTGAGAGGTTAAGTTGTCTATGTGGCAATATCTCATTGGTCGTCATATTTTTAAATAATCAAAAATTAAAACACATAAATTAAAAAAAACAAATATTTGACGTCTGTTTTATCCATCATAACGGTATTTTTTCAAAAAATGGACGTCGCGATTATTCTTATGGGGTAACTCTTTGGAAATCCAGCGGAACAAGTACTTATTATCGAAAGAGTGACCCGATAAGGATAATTGTGACGTCCGTTTTTTAAAAGATATCATTATGATTGGTAAAAATGACGTTAAAAATATTTTTCGGTTTACATGTTGGAAATTAGGCGAATAAGTACTTGTTTCGACTGGATTTCTAAGACTTATTCCATAAGGCTATTGCGACGTCCCTTTGTTGAAAAATCATCGTTATGATGGGTAAAAATGACGTTAAATATCTTTTTCGATTTATATATCGGAAAATAGGCGAATAAGTACTTGTTTCGATCGGATTTTCGAGAAAGTTATCCCATAAGGATAATCGCGATGTCCGTTTTTCCAAAAAATATGGTTTTGATGGGTAAAAATGATGTGAAATATCTTTTTTTTGTGTGTTTTTATTTTTAATTATTTAAAAATACGAGGACCAATGAGATATTGCCACATGAAAAACTTAACCTCTTAAATTGGTCAAACCCTCAAACTTGACGGTCAATTCACGGTTTCTGTTATGTGGTAGTCATTTGTAGAGAAATATATTACATTAGGTAGTTTTTTGCACAAAAAAAAATAAATAAATAAGGTAGTTTTTTTACAAATACACCTATAAATAAGGTAGTTTTTTATAATTTTTTCTATTTATAATCATAATTAGTGTAATACAAGTTTTTTTTAACCTCAAAAATTCTCCATTTAACAATGCTTATCAAAACGTCGTTTGAATTTATTTTTATTATATTTAATGATATGGTTTGTATTAAATTTGTGTTTATAATATGTAGCTTTATTAAATTAACACTTTATAAGTTTTACATTTGTGTAACTAACAATACTAGTAGTTCAAAAGTCCATTGCATTCATGTTTTGAGAAAAATTGCAAGTAAAAAGAAACACAAAAAATATCTTTTATTCAATATGCTGAAGGAAAATGAATGTGGTTCAAGTTATTATGAATTAGCTCTTATAGAAAGTTAAATACTTGTAGATAAACACCTTTCTTAACAATAATCATAGCAACTTGTTTTTTTATTAAGACTTGCAAATTGCCTTATCATCTCGATTAGAGTTTCAAATAGCAGATCTCAATCAAACAGTTTATGTGGGTTAGGCTTGTCCCTTCCAAGTTTAAGTAGAACTGAAAACTTAGGAACCAATGAAAAGAGACGTATATTAAATGAGCTAAAAACTTAGGAACCAATGAAAAGAGACATATATTAAATGAGCTAGTATTATGAGAGATCGTCTCTCCGTGAGACGATCTTATAACAAGACGCCAATATATTAATAATTGTAATAATTAAGATATTCAATCCATATATAAAAAACGTATTATGGTAAGACCATCTCACACAACGATCTATGATATCAAACAAAAAGACTTAAAAGAATTTGGAAACTCATTATGATTTTTATTAACAATGAATTAAGTAGGATGTTGTTGAAGAGTTTTCTTTGAAATTGGTGATAAAGGTTTGATTCTCATTGTTAAGGAATCAACTCAATCAAAAGCTTAAGTTTAAGATTGAGATCCTAGGATCTGTTATATACTCTAACACGTCCCCTTATACGAGAGACCATTGGTCTAGAAGTGTGGATGTACATATACTTAATATTCCACTTTAAATAAAAAGTGGTTAAAATTCGGACCCATGACCTCTTGTCACATTGGTTTCTGATATCATGTCAAGTGAATAATTTGCTTTAAAATAAAGTCTCATGATATATTATATACTCTAATACTCATTAGAAAGATCAATTTTCATATTTTTAACTAGGTTGATTGATAGGTTTTTTGGGTAGCTGACTTTTATAATTGTTTTCCTTATGTTTGAAGTTGAAAGAAGAAACCCCACAAGAAAGTGCATATTTCTTTTAAGCCATTCACATGGAAAACTATGGGTTAGGTGAGGCTTTTATGATGAAAAAAGGTACTTGCATTGTAACTAAGATAAAAACAAAACTACCCAGCACTTTGCATCAGTTTTAGGAGCTTGTTCGTTCACATAGTTGTAAGTTTACTTCTAAGTGTTGAGACTTGAGAATATCATTTAGAAACATACAACTCTTATTACCCCTTTTTGTTGAACTTTTAGCATTCTCCGCCGAATGCGACTCGTTCACTTAGATGAACCATCTCTCGCAATTTTAAAACTTAGAAGGTCTAACTTCTAAGTAGAATTGTTAAAACAATTGATTGCATTATTTTCGATCTGGTTAATTTCAAATCAGATTACTTTAGGGTCGACTCATTCTGAAATTGGTTACGATTTTAGTTTGATACGAGTAGACCTAATAGGTCAACGATTTTTTTAAAAATTGTTACTATTATCTATGTTTTTCCGAAAAAGATGAGACTATAATTTCTTTTTGTTTTCATAGAAAATAAT